>NC_080713.1:5886198-6186198 GCF_019097595.1 Hemibagrus wyckioides
GAAGTATGTGTAAAAAAGGAAAGAAGTTAAATTATGTATCACGTATCGGTCATATTCCGATAGCATAGCGGTAAAGGGTTAACTCCATGAGCAGGTTGTTCACTTGCGCTGTAGCATTGGATTCAGAAAATAGAGAAGATCTGCTTGCGTGAGTTGACAGCATGCAGCCACAGTTAAAGTGAGACGTCACATTGCGTACCAGTAGATGTCCCAGCACTAGACAAGCTGTTATTTTCAGTTACGTTGCAGGATCGGAATATCAGAAACGTTTTTTTTATGGCTTGCCCTCCACCGTGCGACCTGCTTGGTCAGAAGGTCACTTCGCTTGACGGTTCACGTTGCTCACTTATTTTTTTTTGTTGTTGTTTAAATGTTCAACTGCATTCTCTTGGGACTACATGTAAAGCCTGAGGAAAAGAAGAACAACAAATGTTTTCTAAATCACCAAAAAAATCAAACACACACACACACAAAATGCATTATTCCTGGTAATCATGTTACCAAGCTGTTACCAAGCTGTTATCCGGCTCCATCTGAAAGGTTCCAGGTGTTTTGCTATTGTATCTGTGTTTGCGGTTTCATTTTTGACATTTAATGATGTCTTGAAATTATCCAGCCAGAGTCACTGATGTGATGCTGTGCTTCTATTGCAGTCCAGGCCACAGAGCCATTTAGTGTGGTTTCTATTTCTCCTTCCCCGTCTGACTCGCTCCCTCTCTATCTCTTTCTCTATCTCATTTTCTCTCTTACAACACACACACACACACACACATACACACACACACACAGTAATACCCAGGGGAAATTTGGAGGAGTCTGCAATAACTCTCTCTCTCTCTGTCTCGCTGACCAGTTTGTTTTGGCGCATTTCTTTTTCCCCCTGTTCGTGTCCTGTCACTCATATTATGCTTTCCTTTTTTTCTGGAGTCAAGGTTCATCTCACTCTGAATGCCTGACCCCCCACCCCCTCTTTCTCCCTAACTCCTGTATACACACAGAGACATGTACACACAGAGACAGCCGGTCTTCACAGAGAGATAAAGAGCCTTCATGAGATCATAACTCAGAATTTCGGAAGTGTGGGGAGAATCGATCGCACACCTGCCTCAGGAAAAACACTTACATTAATACTGAAGAAGAGGAGCATTCCTATTTAAGCCCCTTAAAATGTCCCGGTCAGACTTGACAACCAATCAGCTTTAACATCTAGCTGAAGTTGGAAAAGTTTTAATGTTGTATTTCTATAATATTTAATAACACAAAAAATAATATTCCATTATTAATTTGTCAACAATATATGAAAACGATTATGCAATGATTAATGGTGTAAACATTTACTGTATACACCGATAAGGCATAACATTATGACCACCTACCTAATATTGTGTTGATCCCCCTTTTGCTGCCAAAACAGCCCTGACCCATCATGCACTGTGTATTCTGACAGCTTTCTATCAGAACCAGCATTAACTTCTTCAGCAATCTGAGCAACAGTAGCTCGTCTGTTGGATCGGATCACACGGGCCAGCCTTCGCTCCCCACGTGCATCAATGAGCCTTGGCCGCCCATGACCCTGTCCACTTCACCACTGTTCCTTCCTTGGCCCACTTTTGATGGATACTGACCGCTACAGACCGGGAACACCCCACAAGAGCTGCAGTTTTGGAGATGCTCTGATCCAGTGGTCTAGCCATCACAATTTGGCCCTTCATCAAACTCGCTCAAATCTTAGTTTATACTTTATTGTTCTTATTATCACTGGCTGGTGGATGCATTGTGTTATTTGGTCTGTCCATGTATCTGTCTATCGATCTCTACATCCATTCAAGATTCTCATTAGTGCGATATCTCTAGAACAATGTTGGTTAAATATATAAAGGATCGATGGTATTATTTTTGTAACCAGCAGATGAATTTATTATATTTTGGAACTGAGTCAGTCATAACAGTCAAGGTCACAGCAAGGGCAAAGGTCTTCAATAGCATCCTTCCTGGTTGATGGGTAACTTGAAGCAGAAGTGTCCAATCTTATCCACGAGGGGCCAGATCAGGTGCAGGTTTTCATTCCAATTCAACCTGTTTAATTAGTTGATCTTGGCTTTCAAATTGCTATGAGGTATGTCTTTTGCTGAAGGAATGAAACTTGCACTCACACAGGCCCTTTCTGGATAAGCGTGGCTTAAAGGTATTTGAGAGAAGGAGCAGATTTGTTGATGTTCATACTGTAGCATTTGGTAGACATCATTACATTACATTAACAGTATTTGGCAGACGCTTCTATCTAGCTACTATACGATTGGGCAGGTAAGGATTAAGGACCTTGCTTAAGGTTCCAGCAGTTGCAGCTTGGCAGTACTGGGATTAAAACTCACAATCTTCTGATCAAGATCTTAAGCAGTGAGCTACCACTGCCTCTCTTGACATCAGGGGCATTTCTGTTGGCATCAATGACATCAAGTTCTTATTTTTGTTATTATTGTTTCTGCTAGATTCTATTGCAACTGACCTCATACATCAACTTCTGCGTTATCAAGTTAGCTTTTGCTGCTGTGGATGTTCCCATATGTCTAACAAGATTTGCACTTCCTTACTCTAGATTTGTTCCTAAGAACTGCTGCTGTAATCATAAAGACTGTCCCGTTTTCATCCCAAGGCTCGTATTCATAATCATTTCAACACATTTGCTACCAAATGTGTTTACTCTTCGATTCCTGTATACTGTAATCATCTACGATTGATGAGTTCCCTTATGTTTTTTTTCCTCGTGCTGTTTCAGGGAGTTTTGTCACCTCTGGTATCAGTAAATCTGCTAGTCTGAATCTTCCCTTCAGAACCAGTGCCACATAAACTGGATGTTTTACTGACAGCAGAAAGAGTGTGAGAAAATCAGCCAAGTACTACTAAAAACACTCTGACTTAATGATAACTGATGATAATGTGAACGTCAGATAAATTTGATCTGCCATTGAGGATTGAGACAATAGCAGTCAGGGAAAGAATGAATGTAAATATGATAATGCTATAATAATATAATGCTGATAAACCCTCTCTCTCTTTCTCTCTCTCTCTCTCTAGCCCAGGCACCGGTATTTCCTCAAGTGGCTATGTGGGTAACAATTGGGCTGGCGGTCTGTTTGCTTGGTCTTCTCATCGCCTTGGCTGCCGTCTGCCACAGGAAAATCAAAGAGAGCTGTGAAGAGATGAGAGCAGGTAAGGGTACTCCTCAACCAGACCAAAGGACTGTGTTCCAAATCCCAACCTTTAGAACATTCGTTCTTTTTACAAAAGAAGGTACAATCAGCAGCAGGGAACTTAAGGACACAATCGAATGGATTATAGAAACCTTTACCCTTGTTTAACCCTCTTTTCAATTTCACCTCAGCAGGTCATTTTAGCTACTGAGAAGTACAGATTTTTTTCCCATAAAAGCACCAGGGGTGTATATCTCTCTTGCTTGTACTTGGTTTCCATCTCTCTGATTGGCAGTGAACAGAGGGATTCTATCAGTCCCACCCAGAGAGTAGGTCAGTAATGTCCTCTTGGCCGTGAATTGCTGTGGAACTGTTGGAATTCGCAATCAAACTCGCAATCAAATCACCCTTTTATAGGCTGAACGCTTAGAGAGTTGCACCACTTGGGAGCGCAAACAGTTTGAGATACAGAAAGGGTTAGTTTTGAGTAGTTGAACTAACAGGGACAAAGAATCCTGGTAGAAGGAAAGGCAGACAATGCTAAAGGAAATTCTTATACTATGCATTAATAATAGAGTACTAGTAATAAACTAGGGCTCGGGCTACATGTGTGATATTAATACCAATACAGGAACACTAAAGATAAGAAAACAATTAGCATAAGGTAAACTAGCATAAGATAAGAAAAAGAAAATTAGTCTTAAATTAGACAAACCATAAATTTAAACAAGAGTGTACGCAAGGCAATTTTTTTTAAGAAATCCCAATATGATCAATCCCATTACCATAATTATTATTTTTACTTTGTATTTTCTAATGAACTTAGTCCCAAAAAATATAAACAAATTAGTCATTAGCCAACAGGGTCCTGATTAAATTTTATACCAGACTTAAATAATTCATTTCTTTATACAGATAATTTGATTTCTATTCAGTTATTGGAATGGAAGGCCAGTGTACTTATATAAAAGGGTTAAACAAAAACAAACCTAGTCCAGACTAAACAAGACCGAACAAACTGAAACTAAACCATACCAGAGTCATGTGGATATTTATTAAGTTGAAACCTCTGATCCAGTTTGTTATTAACAAGAAGGTTTTGTAAAAGTGAAACAACAATGTCTGCACTGACAACATGGCTTGAGGAAGCCAGGCGAGACGTCTGAGAAAGATGCTAAACCACAGAAAGCCTATTTATCCACAAGTCTTCCAGTTACCAAAACACTCCCAGTCATTTTACTGGGGGAAAATGCACTGCTAATTAGGATAGACTAATTAGTGACAGTGATAAGGCAAGAACAAGATGAGCAAGATTTAAATCAGCCGAGCAAAAAGGAGGCTCGAATCAGAAGATAACCAGACATGTTGGGGAGAGAGAATTCGACAGATGACAAAATAAAATAAATACATAAATAAATGTAAAAATAGTTGTGTTTTGGGGGAATGCTTTTGCATCATGGAATAGTAGTTTTAATGAGCTGTGCTCATAATGCAGGAGACCTTTAAATAAAGGTCAGTAAGATATAACTCTCCAGACCTCTAGGGTCTTAAAATATATATTTACAGATAGAGAGAGAGAAAGGAGAGAGAGAGAGAGAGGTTGTGATTCTTTGTCTGTAAGATTCACAATACAGACATACAAGTTAACAAGGGCTCATCTTTGGGCTGAGAGATATAGCTTAGATATAGCTGAGAGATATAGCTATACCCTAGAATATAACTAGACATAGCTAAAAGAGACAAGACATTAAATTAAACTAATCCACCCAGACTAAAATTCAATTCAGTTCAATTTTATTTGTATAACGCGTTTAACAATGGACATTGTCTCAAAGCAGCTTTACAGAATATAAGAAATATAGTACAAAACAGTTCATATATTTAAATTTATTTGTATTAATCCCTAATGACTGTGGTTTAGCTTCTTTCTCGGATGCCTCGCCTCGATTCCTCAGCCCATGTTGTCAATGCAAACATTGGCATTTCACTTTTACTAAACCATTCAAACTTAATAAAGTTTCTTGTTATTAACAAGCTGGATCAGAGGTTTCAGTGCTTCAACTTTACCAGATTGAAGGCTGAAGCATAATAAATATCTACATGAACATGAATTATTTATAGACTCTGGTTTGGTTTAGTTTTGGTTTGTTTGGTCTTGTTTAGTCTGGATTAAGTTTGTTTTGCTGAATATTGTTCATATTGACACTGACCTTTTATTCCACTGACAGAATAAAAATAAACAAACTAGGGAGGGGAAAAACAAAAACAAATCAAGTAGACAACACAAGACAAAACTAGTCTAAACTAGACATAAAACAAAAACTAGCTTTTAAACTAAAAATCTAGACTAGGCTACACAAGACTGTCTATAGAGTATAAATGAGAGTTAAGGCTATGATTTCTTGGAATTACGTCCAGGATCTCCACTGTCTTCTGCCCTGAGTCCCTGGGGATAGTCATCGGGTTTCCCATGACAGGATAAGCAGTACAAAGAATGGATAGATGGATGGATGGCTGGATGTAGTAGTCACATATCAAGCCACGGACATTTTAAACCTCGATTACTTCAGGTAAAGATGCTGAGCCATAAAGTTTTGTCCTGCAATAAACATTTTGGTGTGAAACTACCCACATATATTCCTATGCCATTAGTCATAGTGGCCTGTAAATAGCAAACTCATTTTCTCCCAGGAAAAAAAAACCCCTCATAATTCCAAGGTGTTAAATGATGTGTTTACAATATGGGCAAATATTTGGAAGATACCAATATAAATCCGGCCAAGCAACTAACGATAAAATTATTATCGGTGCATTTGATGTCTTTGTAAGGAGCCTGTGAAGACAGAATTATCCCTAACTCTCTTGAACTAAGCAATATTTATGAAAGTAGACCCTCTGGAATCCCCTCTGCTTGGGATTATTTGATTGCAGGTATACGGAAATATATAAACTATGGAATAAAAGCTTGTGAATCAGCTGTGATGTGAAAAAAAAAGAAAGGGAAAAAAAAATGAACTGATGCACTGACTGTAAGAGTGGAGGGAAGCGGAGGTCCTAATTGAGCCTGTCTACTCGTTTCCAGCAGCTAGGAATCGTGGGTAGATTGGAGTTGACTCTGCTCCTAGCGAAGCTAGTGCCACTCAGATAGAGTCCATAGTCGACTAGCTCATTTTTCTTGCCTGTCATAAGGCATGCAGGGATGTGGAGGAGGATCCTAACAGGAAAGAACAGCATCTGAGATTGGGCTGTTAGCTTACACAGATGTGGCGGTGACAGCACACAGATGGGGAAATACCACCAATCTCGACTCGATTGTCTTTAGGGGCTTTAATCTCTGTTCTCATATCCTCTCCATCCATATATATCCATACATCACCACAGCTGTTTTTATTCGAGTCATCTGGAGCCGAAAGTAGAGGGTTTCTCGCACTGAATTAATAACTCGCGTTCATATCTGCATTAGTCTGCAGTGGGCATTGCTCAAATGCTTGACGTTCCAAAGCCTCCAAATGCTGACTGTAGAAATATTTGACACTTTTTTTAATTAGGCAGACTTATATATATATATCACAGGATACATCAGTCTGATTGTGACTACTGGTTTCATGAAAATATTTAATACCGATTCTAGCTGTGTAACCTACTTAGTATTAAGGTGTCATGTGGGGTGGAGGATTAGTAATGGGTTATGAGTAGTATCTCACCTCCAGGGTTCAATTCCTGTCTCTGCTCTTGCTTGCTCTGAATTTGCATGCTCTCCATGTGCTTCGGGGGTTTCCTCTGGGTGCTCCAGTCATGTTGGCATCCCTAAATTGTGTGTAGTGTGTGAGTGTGTGTGATTGGGCCTATGATGGGTTGTCCAGGGTGTCCCCCAGCTTATTCCCAGTCTTCTAGGATAAGCAAAAGGTTCCCTGTGACCTTTTGTAGTATAAAAGGTACAGAAAATAGATGAATGGGATAGATGGTCCAGATGGCCTAGTGGTTAAGGGATTGAATTAATGATAGGAAGGTTATGAGTCCACCAAGCTGCCACTGCTGGGCTCCTAAACCCAGCCCTTAACCCCCTATTGCTCAGTTGTGTAAAATGAGATAAAAAATGTAGGTTGCTTTGGATAAGGGCATCTGCCAAGTGCCATAAATGTAATGGAGGGTAGGTACTCCTCGGCTCATGAGCAACCTATAGAGCTGAAGTTGCAGGACTTGGTGTAAATCCTTGCAAACTTCTGTTGACCACTGATGAGTTTTACTTGTACTTGTGCATTCTAGGAAGATGCTGTAGCTCCTAATTAAAGAAATGATTCGTGATCTACTCATATCGCCGATATTTAGTGACATCTGTTTGTTAGTGTGACAACAAAAACCCTACTTACATCACATAGTATCACTGATACTTTATTATGTCATCATTTGCCCATTAGGCCTACTCCAGATTCTGAAAACGGCTGGTCCCACATCGATCTGAGGCTAACTAAATTGTATCATATCACATCAACCTAAGTGGCATTGTAAAAATATTCCATCATTACCTCATGAATCGTAATCATATTGTATCTTGTCTTAGCCCGACGGTTTAGTGGATAATTCTAACATAAAATTTTAAAATTTATAATTTATTACGTTTTTTTTCTGTTCCCGTAAAGTTGTTTTTTTGTTTTTTTTTGCGACAGTATCCATCGTAAAAAAAAGTGCCATGCAAATAAAATTTAACTGAAGGTTTAAATGAGTGTAATAAAGAACTGATCATGTTTGCGAGTTCTATTTTTATAGCCTAGAAGGGAATATATACAGTAGTGTATACAGTAAGTACAGTAGCAGCCCAGCAGCTGCATTTCACTTTTACAAGTTACATATTTTGTCATCTTTCTCTTAACCCTGTACAGAGGAAGAAGCTAAAGAACTTGAGGAAGCCAAAGAACTTGAAGAACACAAGACAGGTCAGTAAACCTTAAAATCTTCCTTAAATGTCAAAATAAACCTGATGCAGTCCAACATTTATGTGTTTTTCCTTGGGTTTGTCTGAGTTCAATAATAGCCAAAGGCAGAACTCTAAATAGCATGTATGATTTAGAGGGGAAAAAGGTTAGATTTAAAGCAGTAGTATTTTGAGGTTCATTCGGAGCACATGTTTCATTATCAGGACTTTTTAGGGTTGGCTATTCTGGGCTTTGGCTAGACACGTTAGGAGTCATGCTTCATCCACTTAATGACCCCTTAAAGGTAAAAAAGCTGATGTTATTTAAAAATCGAGCGAAGAATTTTTAAAATCATACACGCACATAAACCAGACGCTTTCGTAGTTTCTGCGTCATTACCGTCAAGCTTCGGCTTAAATCAGCCAATCTTCCACACCGTCTGAGTCTTTTGTCTCCCTTTTGAACTGCATTTAAACACTAGAGAATGATACTCCGTCTCCTTTTATGCCTACATTTTCATGATTGTCAAATGCAATAAGCCCCCTTTTTGAGCGAAGGCCAGAGTAAGCTGTGCCAAAATCCTGTCCATGCTCCCCCTGTGGCAGTAATGTCATTAAAGATATTAATTCGACTCCTTTAGTCTGAATTATTCAGCCTGACTGTGAGTGGCACAGTTAATGCTATGAGATTTTAATAAGCAGACAGGTGAAAAAGGGTCAGCGACAGGGAGAGAAAGAAAGGGAAAGCGAAGGAAAGAGGTAGAGACAGCGGTCTGTCTCCCCGGTAATGGAGGTCTCATGAATATTTAAGCTATGACAAGTTTGGCCAGTGAGGTCAACAGCCTAGAACATTCTGCAGTCCGAAGCCGACGCGGCCATTCAAGTAGATTTTCACGTCTGAAAACATCTCATTCACCTCCTGATGGAGTCTGTGAATGGAAGGGACAGGCATTTAAGCTCTCCTACTATTTGTGCGACTTTGCGGGCTTTACAGGCTTTTGAGACAATATTTGAAAGATATGAAGCTGTTTAAATTGAAAACAGTCCTAACAGGAAGTTAGCCTGACTTACACCTGTGGATATACGATGCTAAGCAGACTACTTTAATCTTAAGCCGGTTTTACACTGCAGCGGTATTTTAAGATCGCTCCATGTCACACCGTACAAGACGATTATAATTAAATCTTCTATAATAAAATATTCTATAACAGACCGTTTTTAGTCTGAAATATTTTATACATATAAGATGTGTGTGTGTGTGTAAGAAAGAGACACACAGTCGGTAGAGTAGGAGCTACTGGGTAGTGTTACATTATGGAATCTGATGGCTGATGGCACCAAACAACCCTCCAGATGTCTTGAGGCACACGGTTGGATGAATCTGTGGCTGTCCTTGCTCTTAAGCTGCCTCAGCTCCATGCTTACTCTATACTTAACAGAAATATACAGAACTCCACCTTCCTGTATTAATTATTTTCTAAAAGGGAGCATTTTAAAATTCCTTACCCTTGACTCTGAAGTCATTTGCATATTCATCTGTATACATGTGCAGGATTTAAAGTAACAACCACTACATGACATCAGAGCCCCAACATGGTGGTAAAATGTTAGTAATTTCTTGCCAGCATGTTATTTTGGGGCACATACTGCGTTTGTTCCTGTTCAGTAGGTTTTTAAATGTTATACACAAAGACGAGCACGATGAGGTGTTGCATATGTTGGTGTTCAAATCAGACTTTTTATTGAGAGTCTGAAGACTACATACAAGCACTAATTACAGTCAGGGGTTGTGTAGGGATAGTATTAAAACTCTGAAACTGTCTTGAAGTGATTGCTCAAACTTGTTTAATATGAAGCAGACATTTTTGACATCTGGGCATTAAGGCTATGAAGTATGGATAAACGCTGACCTTCATTTTTTATGAAAAGCAAGCTGTGGTGAGTGATGCAGATTTTCCTCCTGAAAACAGTGTTAAGTAGTCAGTGTTAAGAAGCTAACATCTGTATGTTGACTGAGCGGAAGCAAAAATTGTAAATAAAGCATGATGTTACTCTGTTTAAAGTTCATACTGTGAGCCTTTTACGAGTAGGAATTCCTAGCTGAGAGGGTGTTTTGTTTGGTTTTTCCAAAGAAAGAAGCGTTTTATGAGTCAATGTATAATTTGCCCCTATTATTTACATTGCATACATGTACTTGGGGTGGCTTATGTGATTAAGGCCCTGGGTTGTTGATCGGAAGATCATGGTTCAAGCCCCATGCTGCCACCGTTGGGCCCTTGAGCCAGGCCCCAACCCTCCCTGCTCCAGAGGCGCTGCATCATGGCTGACCCTGCCCTCTGACTGCAACCTTCCAAGGATGGAATATGCAAAGAGAAAGAATTTTACTGTGCATTAATGTATACACCGATCAGACATAACATTATGAGCACTGAGAGGTGAAGTGAATAACACTGATGATCTCCTCATCATGGCACCTGTTAGTGGGTGGGATATATTAGGCAGCAAGTGAACATTTTGTCCTCAAAATTGATGTGTTAGAAGGAGGAAAAATGGGCAAACAAAAGGATTTGAGCGAGTTTGACGAAGGGACAAATTGTGATGGACCACTGGATCAGAGCATCTCCAAAACTGCAGCTCTTGTGGGGTGTTCCCGGTCTGCAGTGGTCAGTATCTATCAAAAGTATCCTTTAAGTCCTTTTAAGTCCTGTAAGTCTGGGCCCCTCCATGGAGGCCAAACCTCACAACTTACAGGACTTAAAGGATCTGCTGCTAACATCTTGGTGCCAGATACCACAGCACACCTTCAGGGAATTGCTGAAGAAGTTAATGCTGGTTCTGATAGAAAGGTGTCAGAATACACAGTGCAGGATGGGTCATGGCTGTTTTGGGAGCAACAGGAGGGACCAACACAATATTGGGCAGGTGGTCATAATGTTATGCCGGCCAACGCTGGTCCAGCAAAAATTTGTGGCTTTCTTAAAAATTCTAATATTATACTTATTCAGTACCCGCAAAAATCTTGAAACCCTGCCCTAGGATAAGGACAGAGGCATTTGACCTCATATAAAATTCTCAGCATGGGTCCCATTCCAACCGGTAACTTCTCTCCACTGATCCACTGGCTAACCCCAGTGACCACGTAAGCCTAATTGAGAGTCACTGTCCAAGTTTCTTACTTCTGCTACTACTACAGTCACATCTCTTTGTCCTGTAGTCTTGCTTCAGGGTGTATTAAGAACGGATGACTTTTATCAGCGTGGTGTTAAAGCGCTAAGTGCCGTGGCTTATCACCCTCGCTATCACACTCCCACTGAAAAGGCCCCACTCGAGTTAAGGTGACTTCTAACAGGAGTACAGTAAAGATTGGGGTGGACCTACATGTGTGTATGTGTGTGTGGACAGATAATAGTGTTCTGAGCTCCGGTGTGAAGGAGTCACATTCATACAGTCTAGAGGAGAGAGAAAAGTCAAGATCTTGAAGTGCTGCCACCTAGTGGAGCTCACACTGTAGAAGCTATTAAGCCATTTAATTAACACTCCAGCTCTATTCATTGTCATTTCAGTAAAGGGGCAAAATTAAGTTTCTGCTTGTGCCTGACTCATGAACATTATCAGTAGTAGTATAGAAATTATAACCCGTCAACACATAATAAGACTTATATAATCTTTCCACGGAGAAGTAGAAATGCTAAATTAATTAGTAGCCACATTATTTATTTATTTGTTTGTTTGTTTGTTTTCTGTTTGTTTATTTATTTATTTTTAATTTATTTATTTAAAAAAAACTGTTTCAGTAAAGGGGCAAAATTTCTGCTCGTGTCTGACTTATGAAAGTTTGTAGTATAAAAATTATATTCAGGATATTCCTGCTGGAGAGTAAAAAGGTGAAATAAAGCGTGATTAGTATTGCTATAACTATGATGTTATATGAAAATAATACGTCTCCTAACAAAAAAAGTCAACACATAATTAGACTTATATCATCTTTCCACGGAGAAGTAGAAATACTAAATTAATTATTAACCACATTCTTTCTTTCTTTCTTTCTTTCTTTCTTTCTTTCTTTCTTTCTTTCTTTCTTTCTTTCTTTCTTTCTTTATTCATTCATTTAATTTATTTGTTTGTTTATTTATTTGTTTGTTTTTTTAATTTATTTATTTATTATTCATTTATTAATTTTTTTTTTACAACAAAGTTGCACTATTCATGTCAAAACCGTTTCAGTAAAGGGGCAAAATTTCTGCTCATGTCTGACTTATGAACATTTGTAGTACAGAAATTATATTCAGGATATTCCTGCTGGAGAGTAATAACGTGAAATAAAGTGTGATTAGTATTGCTAAAAATTAAATAGGGAGAACTACATTTTTTTTTTTTAAATATTCTTATTAATTTTTTTTCCCTTTTTCTACTTCTCCCTATATAATAAAATATTTTCTTCCTTTGTTTGTTTAAAATCACAGACGAAAGTTTTTTTTTTTGAAAAAAAAAAAAAAAGCACAAGCCATAAATCCACCACATGTTTTTCTCTCATTGCGAAGCTCTAATTCCAACACGCAATTGCTTCAGAAGAAAACAATGTGAAGGAAAGAGAAAAAAAAATCAAACAATCTCAGCAGGCGAGTGTCGCTGGCCATCTGACTCATAGGTCAAAGCACGAGGACTGCGAACCCACACACACTCCACATGTATCTGACCTTTCCATTGCTTCAATAATAGTCTGAATAACTGAATGAAAAGTGCTGCTGCTGTGTGCACGCCTTTTTCCCTCATCTTCATCTTCTTCTTTGAATTCGTTATTTTTGTCTCTGTAGACAATCGAATCTGAGAAGAATCTGTGAAGACAAATCCGCCGAGGGCGTCAGAATATTATTTATGTAATAGTTATTTGTAGATTTTTGGCTGCTGTAAATAATTGAGGATGATAAAAATAAAAAAAAGTTGGATCGGTTTTTACTCAAAAATAACACATTTTTATGTGGTGTGTTCTATTTATAAGAAGTCAGGAATTTATTAGTGGCAGCGAATATGACTCACAGAATATTGAAAAATAAAATAAATGTAGATATATAGCTAATTGATTTGGGGAAACAGTAACTATAGCTAATTATCGTGTAATTATATGTAGCTATCTGGGGAATATTGTGAATCTACGGTCATTGAATGGTAAAATATTGTGGATATGTCGAATGTTTTCTCTCAGGAGCATTTTTTGAATCCGCACTGTCAGCAAACTCAACACATTAACTGTTATAAGAATCGCTTGCTCTTATATACATTAATCAGCCATAACATTATGACCCCTGCCAGGTGAAGTGAGTAACACTGATGATCTCCTCATCATGGCACCTGTTAGTGGGTGGGATATATTAGGCAGCAAGTGAACATTTTGTCCTCAAAGTTGATGTGTTAGAAGCAGGAAAAATGGGCAAGCGTAAGGATTTGAGCGAGTTTGACGAAGGGCCAAATTGTGAAGGCTAGGCGACTGGATCAGAGCATCTCCAAAACTGCAGCTCTTCTGGGGTGTAAAGGATCTGCTGCTAACATTTTGGTGCTAGATACCACAGCACACTCTCAGGGATCTAGTGGAGTCCATGCCTTGGACAGGTCAGGGCTGTTTTGGCAGCAAAAGGGGGACCCACACAATATTAGGCAGGTGGTCATAATGTTATGCCTGAATTGGAGTAGTCTTATTATTATAAGTATTAGATTATGCAGAGTGTTCAAAGTACAAGTCCATGTGATTGAGCAGTTACTATAGAAACAATATTATGTTAGAATGAACCTATTGATATTAATCCTTTGTTAATAGTACGATAGACATGAAACTACCGGTGCTGTTATACGCAATTAATGCACCTCTTCTTTTTTTTTGCTTTATTTATTTATTTATTTATTTATTTATTTATTTATTTATTTATTTATTTAGCAAATTTTGGAAACCATTTCCTTTGTACTTTTGCAACAGTTTTATTTTATCTGCTGTAAGTAAATCAACAATTAATTAAATAAATTCATTAATTAATAAATAGATTGATAGATAAACAAGTAGATAAATAGTAAACAACAATAATTTAAAAAAAAAAAACCTTGTGATTAATATGGTTTTTAATTAGAAAACTTTTCAAAAAGTTTAAAACAATTTATGCACAAAATCCCTTGGATAAAAACCCTACAGAATCTTCTTTCCGCTGACCTCCTTCATCTTGTTGGCCATTTCAACATATCTATTAGACATATCTCTGGTCCTTTGACTAAAAACATGACACTCCTGAGCAGTGACCTCATCAAAAAGCCCGCTGTCAATCATCTTCTCTACACACACACCTTCAGTGTGACCAGACCAGTTTACACTCTGTCTGTCCTGTCCATCTCCTCATCAGCCTCACTTTGTCCCTTTCTCTAACTCTACTCTGTACCATTCTGTCTCTCTGTCTTCCATTCTTTGCCTTTATCTCTTTCTCTCAAACACACACACACACACACACACTTGGGAACAATGTGTCATCCCTGTTCCCTTCTCTCATCTGTATTGTTAGAGAATTTTTTTTCCACGCCATTCGTGCTATTGTAACTCCTGGCTAAAAGCCTCTCGGGAGCTTTGACACACCTCACACACCTCACACACTCCTCGCTTTCGATCGGCTTTTTCAACATGGAACCACACTCTCTCTCTCTCTCTCTCTCTCTCTCACACCCACACACACACACTTTCTCAGCATTCATGGTGATTAAATAAACCGTTAACCTTTTTGCCTCAGCAAACTTAGTGAAACTTGGTGGAAAAGAGCAGAGCCATGAAATCAATAAACACAAAACATCAGCCACATAAATACATCTACAAAATGTACTCAAATATCTGATCATCTTGAAAGCATTTATCTATATATTTTAATTAAGATGCACAGAGAAGAAATCTTTCCAAGTGGCTGAATCAGACTCTCGACAGCATACCAATACTGTTTATGTTGCATAATGACGAGAAATTGCAATATATATTTACTATGCAGGAAAGTTTAGCAAAGCAAAATGCTACACAAATGAAAAACCTATACATCCTCTGAATCAGTATTCTCCCTTAAGATATCACCTGGAAGTCCAATTACTGGCTAAAAATAACAACCAGCTCCAAAGTTTGACGAATTAGATGTATGGAAAGTAAGGCATGTGGTATGGAAAATAAATCTGACCTTTCCATAGCCACAGCCTCTCATCATTTCCTGTCAGCTCAACCTACCACCTAGCACATTTTTGATCACTCCTTTTAGTCATTTTGCCACCTCATGATATTTCAGTTTATACTTGATACATACACAGATCAGTCATAACATTATGACTACTTGCCTAATATTGTGTTCGTCCCCCTTTTGCTGCCAAAACAGCCCTGACCCGTCATGCATTGTGTATTCTGACACCTATCAGAACCAGCATTAACTTCTTCAGCAATTTGAGCAACAGTAGCTTGCCTGTTGGATCGGATCACATGGGCCAGCCTTCGCTCCCCACGTGCATCAATGAGCCTTGACCGCCCATGAACCTGTCTCCTGTTCACCACGGTTCCTTCCTTGTACCACTTTTGATAGATACTGACCACTGCAGACCGGGAACACCCCACAAGAGCTGCAGTTTTGGAGATACTCTGATCCAGTGGTCTAGCCATCACAATTCGTCAAACTCGCTCAAATCCTTACGCTTGTCCATTTTTCCTGCTTCTAACACATCAACTTTGAGGACAAAATGTTCACTTGCTGCCTCTAATATATCCCACCCACTTACAGGTGCCATGATGAGGAGATCATCAGCATTATCCACTTCACCTCTCACTGCTTAATGTTATGGCTGATCAGTGTGTATACAGTGTTTTGTTCCCACTTTTTGAAGGGATTTTGCCTAATTTTCCCTTATTAACTAACTGCCAATTCTCATCCACTATCTTTTGTTTTCTTCTGTCTCATCTCGCCATCCAATAAGGGACACTGAAATTTTTCTCATAGGCCTGTAATGTAAATCCACCACTGTCTTGCTACCAAGGAGGCTCTTTACTTTAGTGCCACTCGAAGCACATCTTTTTCCTGTCGTGAGTGACATGACATTTGCTACTTAAATGATTTCCCCAGGAAGTAATCTCCAATGAACTGGAGTACTTCCTCTAGGGAAAATGTGCCAGTCATCAAATCTGATTGAAATGAATAGAAGTGTTAACGACGCTTCATTTTTTTTTTTATAACAGCTCCATGGCTAGAATTCAGGAGATACTGATCTTGTGGAACGTCACCAAGTTTTATGAAAAACTGGCTGCTCTGAGAATTATTTAGAAATACGAACAAAGGGGTAAAGGAGTTAATCGCATGATTTCTGAGTGCAAGATTAGCGACATGTGCACCACAGCACACTTATAGCCAGTTCTGATTACTTATAGAAAACAGGCTTAGTTTACAAAACAGCCACAAGATGATGGCTGGGTTATTAATAAAAGTCTTGAGAGCATAGCCGAGTGTAACTGAGTGTGTGTGTGTGTGTGTAAGAGAGCAGAACAACACTCCATTCTCTACTTATTACTGCCTTTCGATATCTATTGCAGTTCAGTGTTTGGACTGGGGAAAGTTCAGTACCGCATCCCAAACACAGCACGCCTCTTGACCTTGTGTTGATAACCTTGTCTGTGTGTGTGTGTGTGTGTGTGTGTGTATGTGTGTGTGTGTGTGTGTCCCCTGATGGCTGACGCTGAAGTTTTCCATTTGCTCTCTTTTCCAGCTGCAACACCTCTAAAGAGCTAAAGGCAAAGAGCACAGGTAAGCCTTTTTTGCACTTTACTTCCCATAACAGCTCAACAGCTCTACGCATTATAATCTGCATTAAAGTCCAGAAGTCACAGCGCACTACCAAGTACTCTATTTATTGCATATAATACAACCTTTTATTAGTTAACGTCCAGGATTATATGCATTAGATTACAGTACATATCTGGTGCATATCTGCTTTCCTCACTATTTCTACATAATTTCTGCAGTATTCTACACTAGCTTTGTCATCTTGGCCTTGTTTGTTAAATCATGTATTTCCCGCTTGCTATGGAACACATTTTTCACTGATGGTCAATATTTTCCCACCTGATGCTACTGAGCTGTTTTTTTTTTTTTCATGTGTAGCTATGTCCCGGTTTTCACATGATATGAGGCATGCACTGTTTTATTTCTGTTGCTAATCATCTAGCCGTAACATTCAATCACTGCATCCTCTCACACTGATGTTTGATGCAGATCTTGACCTCTCGACCTGTTATCTGCATGATGTTATACATTCCACCACGATGGGCTGACTGGATAATCATTATCCGGCTGTGCCTAATAAAGTGGACAAATTCATGAACGAGGGTTCCATATTTTTTCCCGTTTAAAATAAAGACACATGATTTTTAGCGTCATATCTTGTTCATAAAAACTTTTTTTGTGCAAAAAATAAACGTTTTTCCTTCATAATACCATGAAGGACTCGGCAGTGATCGAAAAGTCTTGATGTTTTAATTCCGGACAAATGCAGACAGGTCAATGGTTGCCATGACAAATTCGTTACGACGTGCCGTCATTAGAGAGCGCCGCTGAAGTGATCGCAGAACTGAGCATAGTTACCGTTAATCACTGAAGCTTTGCATCATTATAGACTCTCACACAGGTGTTAATGTAATAAGCAGGGATGTGTGTGTGTGTGTGTGTGTGTGTTTGCATCTATATGTGTGTGACAGCGTGAGGGCGACCGCTGGTTACTAAGCCTGTGGAATGAACCACCGGGTTTCTTTTTCCCGGACACGTAGGAGGCTGATTGACTGCACTGACATCAACAAGTCAAACTATTTTTAAACCTCGTCTCTTGTGTCTTAATTACAAAAAAACACCAAATGAGCAAATCTGTCTCCTTTGAGAGTGCTGCTCATTTTATATTTTTTTTCCCTGTTTCAGAATCTATGCCAGTGTGATGCCCAGGGAAATTAGATCTTTTTCAGACAAAGCACAGGCATTGTTTAGATAACGGGAAATGAATTCGATTATTGTCTTGCATGGATCATCTTTAAAATGCTCAGCCATCCTGAGTGCAAACATGCTTTTAGGGACAAATAACTCGAACTCAGTAGTCATATACTCCAAATGCATTTCTAATATGCTTTTATTAATGCGGCATATGCTCTAAAGTGCCTTACAAATGATGCCGGATACCTCCCAGTTTACCAAAACTCTATGTCCATTAACCGTCAGTTCTACATTTAACTAATAGGAGGGCTATTAACAAAATGCCTGACTAAACAAATAGGTTTTCAACTTAGACATAAAGATTGAGAATGTCTGAGTCCTGAACATTAACAGGATGGCTATTCCATAGCTAGAGGGCTTGGAGAAAGAATAAACAACAACAACCAAAACTTTCCCTGCTGCTGTAGCATTCTTATTATGCTCTTCACCTTTTGAATGAAGGGACATGGTGGATTATCACTTTAAGTACTGTGGGGAAAGACCAATAAGCAAGTCACTGGTAGTATTTTATAATTAATTTTTTACCCGCAGCCAATATATCATTCATGCATCATCAGTAACCGCTTTATCCTAGCCAGGACTATATGAACCAAACCCTCTTCCAGGAATGTAATGTAGATAAAAGCGGGGGAATATGTTCAAGCCATCTGGTTGTAGTAAGGAGGCCGCATTCTGGATGGATTGGGGCTTGGGAATTGGGACTGGAACATCTAAGTGAGGCATTTCTATAGGTAAAAACAGCGTGAACTAGTTTTTCGGCACCAGCGTCTACAATATTTCTGAGCAGCAGGCCTAGAACATAGCCGTACAGAACACCAAATTCTGATGTGTCATGAAAAACAAGCAGAGATACACAACCTCGGTCATAGAACAGTACTGGGACATTTACTTCTTTAACCAGCACTGATTTTGATACAAATGCAAGTACAGGCTCAGCTGCTGAGCTACAACCTTTTCCTCTAAATCTAGGATCTAATATTGAGCTGTAGCTTGGAAACTGAGATGGGACAATTTTTAAGCAGTGATTTTATAATTGACTTGGCCAGTGAAAAGAATTCTATATGATGAGAGTATATATTGCCAAATGTTTTGGGACATTGCATGCACATGAATGTAATATGGAGTTGTCCTGCCCTTTGCAGCTACTGTATAACAGCTCCAACTCTTCTGGGGAGGCTTTCCACAAGGTTTAGGGGTGTGTTTATGGGAATTTTTGATCAAGCGCTCTTTTTGAGGTCAGGCACTGATGTTGGATGAGAAGGCCTGGGTCGCAGCCCCTACTCTAATTCATCCCAAAGGTGTTCTATCGGGATGAGGTCAGGACTCTGTGCAGGCCAGTCAAGTTCCTTCACACCAAACTCGCTCATCCATGTCTTTATGGACCTTGCTTTGTGCACTGGTGTGCACTGTTCCCGCAAAGTTGGGAGTATGAAATTGGTATTCTGAAGCATTAGGAGTTCCTTTCACTGGAACAACCCCTGAAAAAGCCCAACCCCTGAATTCAATGATTTAGAGGGGTTTTCCAAAACATTTGCCAATATAGTGTGTGTATGTATATATAAAATCAAGCCTGGAAATGAAACAGGTGTACGGCACAGGTGTTACTTACTCTATTACCATTCCCATCTTTCCAGTACCCCCATTATCTTTGGCGGAGAAGCTAAAAGTAGATAGACTAATCATTAATTATCTAATAAAAGTACAAATTACAAACAAGTACATTTAAAAGCTATTTATTTAAAAGCTGTAAGATATAATGCATATAATCCTTTGCTGAAGCCTAATATTTGCATTGTTAAGCTATTGATAGAACCTAAAAACCTGATCCATCCATCACTGATTATGTTTTATATAGTTGTGCTGAAGTTTTATATGACAACAAGTTTAAGAAACCTTCTGTGTCAATGGAACAGTAGGTTATGTTCTATTACTCCATTAAAAGAAAAAAAAATGATAGTAAACATTAACATGTTGCATCACCTGTGATAACAGGACTTGTAATTTTATAGCAATTATTTCCCGGTCGCAGTTCAGAGACAGTTTCTTGGAAATGCAAACTTTAATATCTGCAATATACCTGTGTCGTTATTGTGAATGGTGACAAGAAGCATGTTGTAATTTTATAGTCATTTTTCCTGACTTGTAGCGCAAAGAGTTTTTATTGTCTGTTTGAAATGAGAAATAAATTGATATCTGAGATGTGTGTTAAAACATTTTCACATCACAAATAGGGCTTTTCCAGTAAATATGTTTATAAAGATTTTTTTCCTGCAGTTTTTTGATGCTGCATGCTTTTGTGGTTAAAATTGTCTTTATCTAGTTGTAAAATGGACAGATAAATTTATATATATATATATATATATATATATATATATATATATATATATATATATATATATATATATATATATAAAGCAACAAGGGGATCATATTAAATAAAAAACACTGAAATATTTAAAACATTTATAATAGTAATATAATTTATAATGAAAATTGTGGCATCTATCTATCTATCTATCTATCTATCTATCTATCTATCTATCTATCTATCTATCTATCTATCTATCTATCTATCTATCTATCTATCTATTTGTTGTTTTTGCTGTGAGGTAGAAAAGAATGCAATATAGAAGCATTTTCACTAGTGGTCTCAGACCTTTGGTCTCTGCTTTGTGTGCATTATCTAACAGACATACTGGATATACACTAACACTCTCATTTCCTCGTGTTCACATTTGCTGCAACACACAAACACCGGCAGAAGAAGCAGGTAATGATGAAGCTCAAAAAAATCATCCACTCCTGCAAACAAGCCTCACCTCTAGTTGTAAAGGAACAGATGTTTGTGCTTGAGAGGCACTAGTTAGGAAGAAAAAGTGTGAGCAAAGAGAGAGAGAGAAAAAGAGAGAGAGAGAGGGGAATGCTGGAGCGGAGTTTAGAAAAAAAGCAATAATTGCAGACCTAGACAGTTCATTTTACCCATGCGAGTAACAACAGCAAT
Source organism: Hemibagrus wyckioides (assembly GCF_019097595.1). Taxonomy (NCBI): domain Eukaryota; kingdom Metazoa; phylum Chordata; class Actinopteri; order Siluriformes; family Bagridae; genus Hemibagrus; species Hemibagrus wyckioides. Next base: position 5,907,328 of record NC_080713.1, read on the forward strand.
GCAGCTTCTGAGTGTTATAGTATAGGGGCTTGTTTGCTTCTTCAGGTCTGGTTTTCAGGCCAAAATCATCTGTAGACGAAGTCATGCTGTTAGTCCTCCAGTTGTATTTTTTGATTTGCCACTTCGGTTTTCACTAAAGCACTTCTCTCCGGATCGTTATTTCTACATAAGCGCAGTGCTACGCGTCCATGTACGTGCACAGCGCTTTCTTGTTTACAGCGCCTAGAGATTTAATAACCTTAAAGTCGCCTAAGTAGAACGCTCGAAGTTGGCAAACAAACTTCTCAAGTTTGCTGAATCACAACCTGATCAATTGTTGTTGTTTTTGTGTGACAGTTTCTATATCGACCGCTTAATTAATGCGGCATATCTTATTTAATAACAGTAGCATATCTCGTTATTCAAAGTCACTGTCGAGGACCATAACGATGTGTAATAGTGATTAATACATTTTCAGTGATTTATACATTTCTGTAGGATCGAACTTTCCAGTAAGGGCTGGAAGTGATAACATCTATGTTTTGCATTTGTTATTATAATTTTTTTATACTCACGCACCATAGTTACAAGTGATGCGCGCTTCGAAGTGCTGTTTTCATGATGTGTTTGTATATTCATCATACTTTGGATAGGCACTCTTTCTTCATATACGTACTGCCATAATTCCATGACTCCATTTAAGATTAGAGGGCAGTAACCACTCACTTCAGTGGCCGTGGACATCCTATGAATTATAATGATGCTAATATTAATAAACTTCAGCAGAGAAGGCCTACAGGGACAATTAGTGGCCCTAACTGCCCCCTCGTCCACAATCCGAGTGTTGCTCTGAAATATTGCTGCAGATTCATCCTATAAGTCTGCCTTAACTGCTCGACTGTCGCTATTAAAACATCTCTCGTCGTTCCAAGATGCGACTGTTTTAGGAAGGACGGTAGCCAAGAGGAAGGAATGATAAAGAAAGACATTCTCGGAAAAGTTTGAAAACTTTTAGAAACCAAACAAATGCAGTTTGCATTATTATTATTTCTTCAAGTCCAGTAATTATGGTAAAATTTCCAAAGCTGGAAAAATAATCACTTAAATAACACAAATTTGAATAAATTGGAAGAAAATGTCGATAATGCTGTGATTAATTCATTAAATGACTCCTGATTATGCTAATAAATGACTTAATGTCCACAGTGTTGCCGGTGATGTCTTAAGCACGATGTTGGACAAATTTTCCCTCTAGATAAAATGGTGTAATAAACTGCAGATGGGAAGATGCAGGTGGAGGTTAAATGCTTTATTAAGCAGACACCAAACAAACAAATCGGAGGGGCAAAGCAGCACTCCAGAACAGGGAAAGGCATAAAGTCAAATGGGCATAGACAATAGGCTAGTCAAAATGGTGTAAATGTGACAAGCCAGAAAACAAAAAGGCTTATAGGTCATTTTATTTTTATTTTTCCATTTGCCCTGTCTGTATGATTGGTGAAGTGTGAGGGCTTTTGTTCTTGCCCTGAAGCAATCCAGAGTACTGATGCTCTTGAAAATGGTGGTCTGGGGCCTAAGCAGGAGTGTTTGCTGGTCTGCCCTCTACAACACACGCTGACTAATAGTTAGCTCAACCTTTCACCAGAGTGGTTCAAAACAATCTGTGACAACTAGAGACCTGTGTAAACTAGAAGATTGGCCCAGTTAAAGCCCAGATTGAGAGTCTGGGGCAAAACTAGATACCACTGGACATGCCATCTAAGAGAGCCTGAACAATTTTGCCAACAACAATGGGCAAACATATCAGGACCTAAACTAGATGACTTTGCATCCAAAGCTAATTCAACCAAGTATTAATACAACCAACTTCAATTAAATAAAAAAATGTGTATGTATGTATTCCCCTTGTTGAAAGTCTATTTGAGTTCTACAAAATTGAACTACAAAATGATTAAGGGGGTGAATACTTATGCAGAGCACTGTAGCTAAATGTAAATCCAAACCAACTTTGGTATAGCAAACAATATGGAGGCGGTAAGCTGCTGTATGCTGTGTAAATGGTAGAACTATAGACTGTGGCTATTATAAAACTCTATAAAACTCTCCCAGGGACAAGCCTTACATTATACCAGTCCAGATACGTATAAGACAAAATTTTACAAATAATAAATGTAAAAGTCAGGCCTTGCCAACTGAAAAGTATTACGTTTGGTAGAAACCCTAAACATCACTCAGAGAACACCGTCCTTTCCATGAAGCATGATGATGGTAGCATCGTGGTGTGGGGATGATTTCTGTCAGCATGTATATTTCAAGCTTCTTTAATAATGAGATTCATGCAGAACACAAAATTTCCAAATGTTTCACAGGTCATGGTAAATCCTAAATCAGTAAATTCCTATAGTAACAGCATTATAGTTATCTATGCACCAAGCCAGATATGGCTGTTGAGCTTTTCTGTGTTTTTCCATAAGTAAAATCAAGAGCTAGCATGGTTTTTCAAAACCCTAATTAGTCTCCCATGGATATACGCATTTGTTATTAATGCCTTTGTAAATGATGGATGTTTTCCCCTTAAATTGCTGAGGGTTGAAAACATATTCGTATTTTTGTGAGCTATGCCTTTTGTAAAACTGAAAGGAATTGGATAGGAGCTGTTGATGAATACGCTGAAAAAGACCGACTGACTTTACATTTCTTCAGTTGTGAATAATTTCTCTGGCATGCAATCCCTATAGGTTGACAGAGGGAGGGAGGTCGAGTGGAAGGGCAGAGCAGGGAGGGATGGATGGATGAGAGGAAGACAGGTGATCAATGACGACTAATGAACACGCCTGGAGTTTGGTTTCGCTCATCTCGCAATCTAGCTCACTGCAAGATCCCTTGACTGCTTCCCTTAACTGTGAGGAAAACAAAATTGGAAAGCAGCTGCCGTAAGACTCAATCAAGAGCCATAGATTAGTCATAATGCTGATGAGTGAGAGGAGGGGGGGGGGGGCACTGGGACTGAAATAGGGTTGGAATGCTGTGAAAAATTCATGGTGTGATGGATAAGACCTGATATCTCAGAACATGCTTATGTAAATATATATATTTTCTGGATATACAGTAACACTACAGCGGTATTAAATGTTACATTAATTACATTAAGTTTTTTGTTTAAAAACATAAATATTGAGACAGAACATTTAAAAAAAAAAAAACTAATAAAACCTAATGAATTAACTTGGGAATGGTGTAAAAATAATTCATGAGCTTTTGGGTCTAATTTGGCAGGAGCTCTGTACTTATACCATGTAACTACGTCATGTTCTGAATTTTTTAAAAAGTAAACAAAAAAAGTTTTATTCCAAGCCGATAGCCATCATTAACCAAAGACCAAAAACAAACAAACAAATCTGATTGGATTTTAAAATATACGAAGCAAACAAATCAATAAAAATGCAAAATGTTTAGAATCGTTTAGCTACATAAAATGTACCAGGATGTGCCTTAATTGGTAAATAAGCTAAGCTAAGCTAAGCTAAGCTAAGATAGTACTTTATTAATCCTGAAGGAAATTCTTTTGCCAGTGACTGCTTCAGATTACAAGAAAAATAAATAGAATTTTAATATAAATATAAAATAAATGAAATAATCTAGGTGCTAGGGAACTAAGCACTAAGGAACTAGGCTGCATCACACCACCGCATTGTTTATTCATTTCCACTGCTGTCATATTTTATTCCTTACATGCCATGTTTTAAGAATAATATCTTATAATTATATATCTTATATAATATATAATATAATCAATATATAATATAATATGCTGTAGATCATATAATAATATGATCTACAGCATATTAGAATACAGTGAATAAGAGTGAATAAGACGGATGATCTCCTCATCATGGCACCTGTTAGTGGGTGAGATATATTAGGCAGCAAGTGAACATTTTCTCCTGAAAGTTGATGTGTTAGAAGCAGGAAAAATGGGCAAGCGTAAGGATTTGTGTGAGTTTGACAAAGGGCCAAATTGTGATGGCTAGACAACTGGATGAGTGGTCAGAATCTTTGTCAAAAGTGGTCCAACGAAGGAACAGTGGTGAACCAGCAACAGGGTCATGGGCGGCCAAGGCTCATTGATGGATATAGGGAGCGAAGGCTGGCCCGTGTGATCTGTTCCAACAGACGAGCTACTGTTGCTCAGATTGCTGAAGAAGTTAATGCTGGTTCTGATAGAAAGGTGTCAGAATACACAGTGCATGACGGGTCAGGGCTGTTTTGTCAGCAAAAGGGGAACCAACACAATATTAGGCAGTCATAATGTTATGCCTGGTCAATGTATACGCTCAAGCTGGGACAACACAACACAACACAACACAAATATATTCACAATTACATGAAGGGAGAAACTGGCTAAGCATTTTTTACTCTTAGTTTGTTGTTTGTATATAGTTGGTTTGCAAATGATGTAAATATGTACAGAGGTTAGCTCTGTGTGTATATGACAATGGCTATAAGTGTCATTTTACTAATTTATGGCTTGTCTCAAGTTGATGGCACAACTGTTTATTTGCCATTTAAACAACGCATACGAATGCTTACACATTGCTACGAATTTAATTGACAGGGTTCTGTTGTACCAAACAAACTGTAAACACAGACTTAATCGAAGGAGTGTACGCATATCAGTAAGTGCATTGTGATGTACGCAAACACAAACACACGCATGTGTTAGCTCTTTGTAATGGAAATATTCATAAGTTTCAAACCAGCGCGTTGTCAATGTCTTCTGCACAGAGAACTTTGCCGTTGATGTCAGCGAATTCGTACAAGTTCCTACATTAAGTACAAAAGCCAGGTTTAGACTGTAGTTTGCAACATGTATAAGAAGATCCCAATAACATCTGGGTTGAAATCTGTAACCGGGTGTGTGATGTCACTTCATACAACGAAGATCGGCTCGCTACAGACCTGTGATTGCGTGATACGTAAAAGGGGCTGTGATTAAAAAAATAAAAATAAACAATCCTGTCTATAATAAATTTTTGCCACTACTATAGTTGTAGCTGTCCAGGAAATTTACCCTAATCCTATTGGTGGATTGTAGATGATTGTTATAGCAGTGGACACTCTCTGAGAAAAAAATAAACACACCTAGAACTTTGCTATGATTGTCAGATTGGCATTAATGTCAATTGTCCACTGGTGAGTAAGTCACGTTACGTATTCTCAGCTCGCTGGAGTTGATTTTTGCTTACAACATCAAAATGATGACAGATCAAGGAATCTGTCGGCCACAATCCAAGATGGTGCTACGCATTATAATGACTCTAGCAGTGTTTTCCTTTTGCATAGTTTACATTTGTACTTTACTGACTACTCACTATTACGGAGATGTAAAGGCTTCAGATGCAAAGTGGAAAAAAATGGAAAGTGGAAAAAAGCAAACAAACAGTGCATACAAACCAAAGGCTTCAGAAGGCAACATGACAAACAATACATGACATCAACAAAAGCATGACAACAATGTTGACAGGAACTGGGACTTGAGTAGATGCTGATTAATGGGAAACACAAAACAGGTGTAAGACATATGTCCAGGTCTTATGGGTATTGTAGTCCAGCGCCGATTCGGCATTTCTCTGATAAGAAGAATTCCATTCATCTTTTATACTTTTAGTCTGGATGAAATGTGTAATATAATCTGTGAGTTCAGATCTCTTGGCAGAATATACTCCTAGGAAGATTTAAACTACAGTTACATCTGGCTGAACACCAATTAAAGGCTCTGGGGGAAAAAATGTACAAAATAGAATATTTCTATAAATATTGGAGTATATATTGAACATTTAAGGAAAACATCTATTTATATTCATTGTCTAGGGAATATTGGGTGAGAAGTGGGAATAAACACTGGACATCAAAAGGCACACACTTATTGACACCTAGGGCTGATTTAGCATCGCTGGCATAGGGCTGTTTTAGTGGAGGTTGGAAGAAACTGGAGTAAACCCCACTGGACATGGGAAGAACATGAAAAACTCCGACGGATATCCGGAATTCCGGATCAAGCTAGGGAATCTGGATGTGTCATGCTGTCCAGACAAAAGTCTTTTAACTTCTGACAAAAGTTTCGAACCATAAACTATTAGAAAAAGTGAACATTTAGAAAATGCTTGAGGGTAAGAGTCTATTAAAACTTTCTTTTCTGGTACAGAAAAAATATCTTTTTATGTTGTTATGTAAAATATTAGTTTTTGATTCTGAATGTGCTTAATAGAAAAAAGATTTGGACAAGCCTTCATTGCAGAACTGTAGTTACCATCATATAGTAGATGTCACTTAATGAGGTCTGTCTGGCCATGTTTTTTAAATTATCCGTTTCTTCATATCCAGAGTCACAACAGTACATTTTCATGTATTTCCATGTACTTGTGATCTTCCTGAAGTGTATCACTGCACATTTACTGAGTGTGTTAATTTCAAAGAGGGCCAAACCTTTCAAAGAAGTGCGGCGCTGTAATTAGAGCCACGGGGAGTGACTGGGGAGCGAGGCCATGTCTAAGATGTGAAGTGTGAAGAGTGGAAGCAGAATGGGTAATTTACTCGCTTCAAAATCCGTGGGTTCAGAATGAATTGTACAGAATTGTCCAGTTGTAGGAGAAGCATTCAGTGCACACTGACCCCCCCTTAAAGAACAGACAGACATCAAGCAGCTAAATTACCCACAAACCCTGGCAAACAGGCCACAGTCTACGCTACAGGCAAGAGCAGCTTCACTTTGGAAAGATTCATTCCAAAGAAAATCCGAGCAAAGCAAGCGCTCGGGAAAGCGCAGGTGATTTGGATGCTTCACGAGTTGCCCACGTTTATCGGAGAAAACACAGTGCTGTGACTCTTTCTTCTCTCTCTCTCACACGCACACCCTGCCTTTGGGGCTTACCAAAGGAGACTCTTCAAACGAGGCTTTGTAGTCAAGTGGAGAATCAAGATTAATGCACTCGCACAGCTCCGCTTGCTCTAGGGGAGAGAGCCAGTATAATTAACACCACAGGGCCTTGGAGGAGAGTGGTGCGGATGAAATCATCCAAAATAATACAAGAGTCGAGAGAAGATTTCCTTTCGGTTTTCGTCACGTGGCCTGACGTGAGATTTGATGGCTATATTATCTGTGTTCTGCTGAACTCTGCTTTAAGGATCGGTGAATATGGTTTCATGGAGTCTAGTATTAGCGAATATTTTCCTGTGCTTGCATGGCGTTGGCATAATGTTGACGTTGATATGGACACCGAGTATTGTGACATGCTTCGTGAACACACACTTAGAAAGAAAGAAAAATCCAAGCTGTCATCATCTGACACGTTGAAAGAATATATAAGGAATAAAATACTTTGCAGTGTGTTGTTGTAGAATAATAATCAACAGTGCAGAGGCGAGATGTGACCTGACATGAAGCACGAGTTTTGACACGGTGGATGTTTTATCCATTTCTAGTTACGTTTAATGTTCTGAAATGTAGCTTATCACTTCAGCACTGAAGGACAGAAGATAGGACAGAAAATAATGTAACATGTCATGCTACTAAGAAACTGCATCCTGTTTTGGAAATCTTCTGTAACTGTTAAATAAATATCTCCTTACTAAAACAATTTTTTCTCTATTTTTCTTTCTTAAATATCAACACATTTTACAATCTGCATAATCTTATTTCGAGTATTAGTATTAGATCTAGATTATGTGTAGTTTGTTATCTACATAGGTTGTTGTGAATTAGCGGTTACTATACTGTAGCAACGTTATATGCATTAGAACAAGCACAATTAATATAAAACTATGATTTAGCTTGTAGCCCAAAAATACTGTCTGAAGTGCTGTTGTAGAAAGTTACTCCACACTTTCTGACCAATCAGATTCGAGAATTCAAAATAGGTGTGGTCTGAATAACAGTAACAGTTTGATAAACGTTTTATGTTTCCTCTACCATTGTTTGTGCATGTGTACATTTATGTATGTTGGCTATATTCAGAAATTTGTCTGAATTTTTCTGCAAATTTGGTTTACGTCTAATGATAGATAGATAGATAGATAGATAGATAGATAGATAGATAGATAGATAGATAGATAGATAGATAGATAGATAGATAGATAGATAGATAGATAGATACTTTATTCATCCCAAAGTGAAATGAGGGAAAAATTTTATTTATACGCTTGTAACTAGACGTAAATCCTATTGGTGCAAGCTGGCCTTTTTTTAAGTAACCCTAAAAGTTAAAAAAAGTTTTAAAAAGTTTTTAAAAAATTTTGAAAGATATTTTTTTTCAATGAAGAAAAAAATGCCCTACTTTTCCTAATTTTTTCCACATTTTTCTTCCCAATTTTCAAATTGATGTCAAATTTCAGTTTTGTATTAAGATTGTTTTAGTCAGATTTAGGCTACAGACTGATTAAAAACGGCGTCTATGACATTTTGTAAAAAGTAAACCAAGATTCTCAAACTTTAAGGAATTTCTTAAAGTTTCTTTATGAATTTCTCGCATTGTCATCGGATTGTAATGGAAAGTGCAACAGTGTATTGTACTTTCACCTACAATATTCAACCCCTTAATAGCGAGTGCATCTTTAATCCCAACTCGCTGCTCTGGGTCGTATTAAAGCAGCACAGTATCTATGGCCTCTCAGTGACAGAAGCTCTAATGTTCACAATATGGAATGTGCGTGTGGCTTGCTGATTATTTCCCCTCCCACAAGCCCATTTGAATTTCATTATTATTATCGCTATCGTTCGCTATCGTTAGAGTCAACAGAGCCGCAGGAGCGCCGTCCTCTCTTTTACACCGTACTGTAAATATATAAATAAGTCTAAGGTTACTGAAGAAGAGAATGAAATATGGCATTTCCATTTCAATGCAAATGAAGGGGAGAATGAATGCAGTTTGGATTTACAGTGCCTCATTATAATGAGACCATTGTGCCGGTGTGTTTCTTTTAACGGAACAATCTCCTATAGGCTGAGGAAATTAGTGTTCGGGCCTCTGCGCACCCCACAAATGAAACTGTCAGCACAACTCGTTTCCTGCTAAAGGAGCGCCACGGAGGCAGCTCAGTCCCCCTTCAGTCGGATTTTCTCTACACAGGAGTAGTTATGTGTGGATTTCAGCATTTAAGCGTTTATAGAGAAAAAAAAGGAATAGAGGTGCATTGATTTGTACCTTTGGAAATGTTGAATTCTTTTCTTAGGAACCACAAATTCTGCAAGTAATGAAAAGTCGCTTGAGAATGTGTTCCTAGTATTAGTTGCTGTACTCACTGTCCATCTGCTTTGTAAGCATCTGCATCTACTTGAGATTTTCTACTCACTGGGCTAGATGATTCTACTCACTACTGGGGGATGTGGTAGCTTATAGGTTAATGTTGGACTACTGTTTAGAAGATTAGTCAGTTTGAAACCCAGATCCACCAAGCTGTCACTGCTGGACAAAGAAGAACTGAGGGCAAGAAATCTTTATTATCGCCAATAAGCAAAGTGGAATTCTTTTCTTCACATATCCCAGCTACTCCGTCCAGGGTGTATCTTGCCTTGATGCGCGATGACGCCTGAGATAGGCACAGGCTCCCCGTGACCCAAGAATAGATTGGATAAGCGGTACAAACAATGAAATGAAATGAAATGAAAAACATATCCCAGCTGAGGAAGTTGGGAGTGAGAGTGCAGGGACAACTATGATACTGGAGCAGGGAGGGTTAAAGGCCTTGCTCAATTGCCCAACAGTGGAGCTTGGTGGTTGCTGCGGCTTTAATCTCGATCCACCAAGCAACAATCCAGAGCTTTAACCACTTGAGCACCACTGCCCCAGCAAGCCAGAACTCACTACATTTTCATGCACTATATTTGCAAAGAATTAAAGGTCACTTTTTAGCCTACCACCTTTAAGGAGTTGAACAGTTGATTGAATTACTATGTGCTGCTACACAATCTTTGTATTAATTGAGGGAGTGTATTTTTGGTGCACAGTGACCAAAGATTTTAGAGTTTGTATGGAGTTTTACATGTTCTCCCTAATGCACATTCTCTTTATGGGTTTTCTCTGGGTTCCTCGGTTTCTTTTCACCCCAAGAACATGGCTCTAAATTGTCCCTTATGTGTGTACATGGTGCCTTGTGAGGGAGTCTTATCAAGTGTCTTTTCTAACCTCACAAAGATTGATCCTGGGATAGGATTTAAGTCCATTGCTACCCTGACCAGGATAAAGCGGTTTCTTATTATGCGGATTATTATTCAAAACCCAACAGAATTAAGAAAGAGCACTCAATCTTCAAATACCTTCCTTTTCCCCACTATTAGGAATTCCATCAATTCCTTTAGGTTTCAGCTTAAAGGAAGCCCCACAGGTTTCCTGCCCATTTCCCAGTAGGTCATGGGAATAATTGATCAACTGGGACACTGAATCATGGGTCAGCATTGGTTTAATTGGTACACAGCACAGCCAACTCCAATGGTATCTAATCACCTTTGAACCACCAGCATTTGTTCTTGATTATTGAAAACATTCTTCCCAAAGTTCCCATAGCTGCACTGCTTGCATTTTAGAGATTAGGAATAAAGCTGCTGTCAGCCTTAGCTGATGTTTCCCCACATTCTTTAGTTCCTTAACGAAAAGAGGCACTAATTTACCATCTGTAACTAACTATCATTTTGTCATTTGAGAGCAAACATCTATTTCTTTTGCCAATTTTTAAATTCCATATTTAAAGTGAATAAAGGTTATACTTTTTCAGAGTATTGATTTGAACATGTGATGCACTATTACTTGAGTAAAGAACTTTTACAAGCCTTGTTTCCCAACTGTGTCTGTTTCTTCACATGCTTCCCTGGATAAGAAGCCAGAATTGGGAATTGTGTGGGGAAAAAAATGGTCTCCTACCTGGATATCCATCTTGGAGAAATCTGATAACGCGCCCTAATTTGCTTATCAATCTCCCTCTCTCTCTGTTTCTATCTCACATGTACTGTCTCCTCACAGTTACAAAATGTGTAGTTGATCCTACCCGTTAGATAACTCTTCTCCTTGGCAATCCATCTCATTCATTCCCATGCAGAGCGAGACCTGAGAGGGGATTTGGGTCCTGGGAGAGCAAGCAGGTGTGAAAATACAATGTTGTGTTCATTTGTATGATGGATTACTTGGAGGCCTGCTAAGCCACAAAGGCTTGAGGAGTTGGAGCTAAAGTGTGTTTTCATGAGGACTTCTTCTCTCTTATTCATATGGATGTGGTTTGGGGTTGAACTCTCTTGTGAGCGGGGAACTGCGGGATGTCGCAGCTACTGTTCTAATTATATTTAAGTAGAAAGTCTGCTTGGCATTTCTTTCAATTCTTTTGACTTGTAGGTCTACGGCTGCAGGAATCTTTCTCTTAGGATGACTCAGATTCTTTAGAAATTATACAGAAACACCAAAGCTTTCTCTGTCTTCAGAATGTGTACGTTTGTCTATGTAGATCCAGTCAAATCAGTGTCTGAATAAAGTCTTGTTACATCAACAGGTTAAAAACTTAGCTTTAGGAGATTCTGTGGATCCATCTATCTATTCTTGGTTACTGTCTGTGTGGGTTTTTTTTTCTTGAGCCACTTTACACTGTGAATGTTAATGTTTCACTTAACAGGCTAAAGCCATGCTCTTGTGTGTATGGATGATTGATTCTAATTATGTGTCTAAACTAACCGTCTATGCTCTTTAGCCAGCAATATTGCCCTTCTCCAAGTCTCAAACTTTGCAGGACCTCGTGTGTGACATAATTACGTTTCGTCCAAGTTAATTCTCCACCCCGTTTAATGATGCGTTCAGGGCTCGGTTATACATGGGTAAAGCAAGATCTTCTGTGACTTGCAAAACTGTACCATTTGTAGTTACCTGACTGCTTTCGTAACCAGTGTGCATGTAGCATCCGGAGTACTCAAGCCCTCATGTTTATCTTTTAACTGTATTCTTATTTCCCTGAGAATGTATTTATGCTGCAGCTCTCGTATCACTGTCGGCTCTTTGCGCTCCGAATGGATTCACACTCACTTGAAAATTGCTGCGGTTAGAAATATTAACCGCAGGATTAATTAAGGAATAAAACATTTGGGTGCGTGTTGTTGTGTAAAAAAATAAATTAAGCAAAAATGAAAAACAACAAAAAATTGCTGGTGTTAATTTGGTGGGATAGCAACAAAACAATTTGGGAAACACATTTCATGTAAGTTCAATGATGAACAGTCTTTTGAATGAGCTTGTTAGTATACTGTGTATCAAGAGATGTGAAGTCACTGTGTTGCCTGGCTTCACAACTGGATTTGGATGTTTAGTCTGTGTTGAAAACAAAACTTGGATGTTTAGTCTGTCTCTTTGGATGTACCTTGAACTAGAACTAGATGTAGATGTTGTTTGTTTCTAGAACAAGCTTTAGATGTTTAGTCTGTCTCTAAACCTAGATGTAGATTGTTAATCTGTGTTTAGAACAACCTTTGAATGTTTAATCTGCCTCTAGAAAAAAAAAGCTTTGGATGTCTTTAGACTGTTCCTAGAACAACCTTTAGATGTTTAGTCTTTAACTATCTTTGGAAATTTTCTCCATGGTTAATACAAGGCTCGGATTCTCAGTTTGTTTCTTATAAAAGCTTCAAATGTTTACTTCATGTCTAGAGCTGGCATTGGTTGTTTAGTCTGTGTTTAGAATTAGATGTTTAGTCTCTGTCTAGAACAAGCTTTAGATGGTTAGACTTGAAGTATCTTTGGATGTTTTCTCCAAGCTTAGTACAAGGCTTGGATTCTCAGTTTGTGTCTAACACAAGCTTTAAATGTTTATTCATTTTTAGAACTGTCATTGGTTGTTTAGTCTGTGTTTAGAATGCGCTTGAGATGCTTAGTCTCTGTCTAGAACAATCTTAGTCTAAACCTTTGGATTTTTACTCCGTGTTTAAACAAAGGATGCTTTTTTTGTCTAGAATGTAGAGTATGTTTGGATATTTAATGTTTGACTATAGATGTTTAGTTTATGTCTTGAACAAGCTTCAAATGTTTACTCCATGTCTTAAACTAGCATATGATGCTTAGTCTGTGTCTAGAACTGGCTTTAGTCGTTTAATCTATGTCTAAACCTAGATTAAGATCTTTAATCTTTATCCAAAACAAACTAAAGATGTTTGGCTTATGTCTAGATCTAGCTTACAATGGAGCCCTTTGTCTAAGACTTGCTTTATGTGGATAGTTGCTGTTTAAATCTTATTTCTGGTGCATTGTCTATGTCTAGACCTAGCTTTGGTTGTTTAGTCTGTGTCTAAAATTAGCATTAAATGTTTAAAGTTACAGCTTTATAACTGACTGATACAAAGGATTGAAACGGGAAAGTCTTGATAAAAAATGCCAATTTAACATTTCCTCCCAGGAAAGGTTTTGTATCAGTCATTACACAGTTTGTTTTACATTTATATGGAACGTTGACCATGCAATTATCTGTTAGCTGGTGCTTTAGAAACAATTACATAAATATAAACTCATCACTTTCATTACACCCGGCACTACTGGTCAACTCCTTACATTAAACATAATTTCAGTCAGAATCAAGAATTCAGCAATTGTTTCATTTATTGTTTATTCCCGCTAAAAAAATCAGGCTATTAATGTTACTATAAGAATTCTTTAAATGATTATTATGATGATAATTATTTTGTACAATATTAAAAATTTAATTTGACAGTGTAGTTTTCTCATTTGGATCAAAATGATATTAATACTTTGCGTTGGCTTTCAATTGATGTGATGACTTTTCACAATGTACAAATTGAAACAGACCAAAAAAAAGAAAAAAAGAAAAGACAACAACAACAGAAACATTTGTTTTGTGAGAGGCGTGTGGGAACGTTGCAACTCCAGAAACATCACAAAAGTGTTTTATTCATTGGGCTGAAATCTGGCAACAGAAAATATAAGCAAACTTGGTGCAGGTTCAAATAGAAATCATGGAAATCAACCAAAAAAACAACAACTAAGAACACTGTGCTTTAAATAAAAACACATAGAGAATTTATAAACTCTGTTTAGCATTTCTTTTCTGTATTCTTCAGAGACCTACTTTTTCAGAACTGTGATCATTTAGCTGTTTTACATGTCACTTGAACAGCTGGTACAGTCCAGAAGCAAAAACACAGCATGTTTTGTTCATTTCATGTAATTGGGTTTAATCAGGGTTTGTTTTCAATGCAATTCAGCTGCATTAAGGTTCATTTGAAAGCGGACCGAGGCGGTTGTTTTAGTTCCCGACTTGACTGTGATTACTGCAGTCTTACCTGCCTAAACTACATCTGATCACTCCTTGGTTCCAGCTATTTTTTTTTGTACATGGTATTCGTATCCTGTCTTTAGATTTGGAGCCACTTTGCGCTGTGAATGTTAATGTTTCACTTAGCAGGCTAAAGCCACACTCTCGTGTATATGGATGATTGATTCTAATTATGTGTCTAAACTAACTGTCTACGCTCTTTAGCCAGCAATATTGCCCTTCTCCAAGTCTCAAACTTGCAGGACCTCGTGTGTGACATAATTAAGTTCCGTCCAAGTTAATTCTCCACCCGGTTTAATGATGCATTCAGAGCTATTTCTTTAGCTCTATTACCAGCAGGGTAAAGTGGCTCCATAGGGAATAGAGTTGAGAGTGCATTAAAGCTTTGAACTTACCTGATACAATGCTTTAGCTGTGTGTGATTGGATACAATTAGAAAAATTAGCTTTAATTTTTTTTTTTTCCATCTAAACAAATGATGATTATTATTTTCTTTTCTCGAAGCACGTCAGACGTTCTGCCTTTGAACGCACTACTCATAATTAGCAAGATGACATCTTGGGTTTATTGCTGTTGATTTCTCTCTTTTTAATTGAAGCTTCTGGCAGATAAAGTTGCTTTCATCCACTTCTAGGGTGCCAATTTAAAAGATGCTAGGTTTTATCAGTAAGTTTTGCATTGTGCTTTGTCTCTAAAGGCACTGATAAGACTAGCTCATTAATGGCGTCGTGCGAGAGCATGAGAATGACTTGAGATCCTCAAACGGTTCTAGAAGGAATGATAAAGAGAGCAAGAGCAGTGAAGGTTATCTGTTGACAGTAGATGAAAGGTGGAGATAAGCATTTGGTGGCATTTTTTTTTTTTTTTTTTTTTTTACCACTGAGAAAAATTATGGCAACATTTATTTGGTGTTGTCATCGTAACAAGACAGCTTAGTAAAGTTCAATGTGACTCTTAAATGTTTCTGGAGCTCATTTTGGCAGGATAATGTGAATTTAGAGGCACATCTGGATATTTAGAATGCATAAAGAGTCATTTAGTCTGTGTTTAAAACAAGTTTTAGATGTGTTGTCCTTGTCTAGAACTAGCTGTAGATGTTTAGTCTGTGTTTTCAACTAGTTTTAGATGTTTAGTCTATGTCTAGAACTTGCTTTAGTTGTTTTGTCTGTGTCTTGAACTAGCATTGCACTGTTTACTTTGAGTCTAGAAATAACTTTATATGTTTATACTGTGTCTAGAACTAGTTTTAGTTGTTTAGTCTGTGACTAGAGATAGCTTTATATGTTTTATCTATATCTAGAACTACCTTTAGATGTTTAGGCTGTGTCTAGAACTAGCTTTAGATGTTTTTTTTCTGTTTCTAGAACTAGCATTGTGATGTTTACTTTGAGTCTAGAACTAACTTTAGTTGTTTTATTTGTGTCTAGAACTAACTAGGTCTTTAGTCTATGTCTAGAACTACCTTTAGATGTTTTATTTGTGTCTAGAACTAACTAGGTCTTTAGTCTATGACTAGAATTAGCTTTAGATGTTTAGTCTGTATATAGAACTAGCTTTAGTTGTTTTCTCTGTGTCTTGAACTAGCATTGCAATGTTTACTTTGAGTCTAGAAATAACTATATGTTTATACTGTGTCTAGAACTAGTTTTAGATGTTGTGTCTGGAACATGCTTTAGATGTTTAGTCTGTGTCCTACATTGGATGTTTAGTCTGTATCTACGCATAGATTTGAAAATGTAGCTAGAGTTTGATCTGTGTGTTTTTTTTGTTGTTTGTTTGTTTGTTTGTTAAGGGCTTGCTGTTGGATGTTTAGTCAGTACCTATATTTATTCTTTGCATAGAGCTGCCTCTGAGATTTCTCTGGGTCTAGAACATAACCTCTGTCAAAATCTGTCTGTGGCAGCAAGAGGCATCCCAAAATGCAATGTAATAAAAGGCAATGTTTCAACTACAGTGAACATGTTGTATGCAGAGCCTCTATTCCTCCTCAAGGTGACAAGTCCATAATTTCAGATTTATATTCTGAAGCGCCGCATCAATTTGTTTAGAGATATATAAGATAGTGATGGTTTCACCTCCTTTCAGATTTTGGTGTCAGCAAGGTGTCAGAGCGAGTCTTCAGCAAAAGGATTATCAATCTGCTGATTTCTGCTTTCCACTCATCTTGGCCTGTGGGGTTATTATGCATTCCTGCACCCGGTGCAAAAACACGAGCGCTCAGGTGTTACTTTAATCTAAACCCATCAGAGTCTTTCCATAAAAGCACAGTTGCTCGTTTTAACCTCGCCTGTCTTCCCCTTTTCTGTTTTGCAGGGTGAAACTACACATGAAGCATGGAGTCTCACATTAACCTTCAGTGCAACATGGCGTTCAACAAGAGGCACACACACACACACAAACACACACACACACAATCTGTACAGGGCCATTTTGGTGTTAACCTCTATTACTTTAAATCAAGAAATTAACAACTGATGTTGCTAAAATTTTTGGATTTTGCACATTGACCAAAAAAAGAACAAATGCCTTGTTCCCAGTTCTCGATTGATGTCAAATATCAAACCCTGTATCGCTCACCGATTTCTGTCTGCTTTCATTTCTGTTAACTTCTTGCTTTGAGTTTTCCAATTTTTTTAAATACAGCATGAATAGAAATAACCTCAGACGTTCTAAGTAGCCTAGCCTTGCTCCGACAGCACCGCTTACCGTGTTCTTCACAAAGACTCAGCGAGCAGGGTTTGGAATTGTATACAGTTAAACAGACAATCTGCTTGAAGATCATTGATGCCATCTGACAAGCTTCCAGCTCCACCACTGACACCAGCTCCCTCCACTCTGCATGCTAAGCCTTTCCTCATGTTCCACCTCATACCTAATGGAAAGTGAAGAGCTTAAGAGCAAAACCGGTAAGGAAGCTGCCGTCAGTGCGTCCAGCAGAGTCAGAGTCTCTCTATCTTCCCCACGCCGTCTCCACCAGCGCACCAGCACAAACTAATTAAGGCCTGCCCTTGAACCAACATGTTCCTGACAGCATGTAGCTGTTTCTGAAAACTCAATGACATTGGGGAGAAATTTGTTTGAATTCCAGCTAAGCTTGAACAAATTGCAAGTAGACCAAGGTACACACCTAGGTTTCTCTTTGTCCTGATGGTATTATGGGGAGAAATGGTTTTAATGACTACACAGTAATACTGTGAGGTGGAATCTTTTATGAATCTTGTATGCTGGGCTTTGATTTGATTAGATTTTTTTTTGTTTTTTAACAGTGGTTCTTGATACTTGGAACGTGTTCAGTGCCAAATAAATTGATGTGGTTTTTCTTTTTCACAAATGGATTCATGAACATGCTTTAAATAATAAAACGATTTGTCATTAAAATCCTCGTCTGCTGTTGTGATCAGCTTTAAACAGCCTTCCGTTTTGACATATGCTCCAATCCACTGTATTCTCTATAACGGTTCAGCAGAGACACGCAGCAGCATGGTTTGTATCCCAGCTCTCAAAACAATTATGTCTCTTTATATACCCTTTCTATCGCCAGTGGCTATCCCTGTGGCTCGGACGATCGCTTAAAGTTTAATGACGACGGTTTCAGGGAAGCCTTTATTTCCCTTCCACTTGTGTTTGTCCCATGATTTGCTAAAACGTAACATCTGGCACGTGTATTGGGATGAATAAAAAAAGCAGAATTTTAACCACTTTAGTAAGTCAAAGTCTAGTTGTGAACATTTCATTCAGAACATTTTCATTTCAAGCTAAAGTTTGGATGTTTTCTTTGGTTTGAAATACGGCACCCGAGTAAGCTAGTCATAGTTTTAATAATTAACAATGGGGAACTGTGCACAATAGAGCCTGCTATTAAAGATAAAATAAAATAATCAGTTGGAGAGCAGTGTAATGCTCACAGTGTTTTCATCGTCCTGTACCGCAACAATTTTCCAACTTTTCATTTATTCTAAATCGAAATGAATGACACAGCATGCATTTTAACCATTTGCGGTTACGTTTAATATCGAGGAATTTCCATGAAGGGAGTTACTACCTTCCTTATAGCAACACCAGATTCTTTATCTTTTGATTTACCGTGATGTTATTAACACAAAACTACACAGCTTGTCATATAACCAGACAAAAGTCATCTGTTCTGAAGAGTTTCGTGGTTGATTACATAATGATTGATCCTAGCTTATATTCTGTAGCTCACCTGCCATTAAAAGTCCCTTGTTACTAAAGAAACCATAACATACTAAAGTCATTTAAATCTGCTAAGGTCTATTATGTAAACAAACCTGAGATTCAACATAATCCGTCTTTAACATCCAAATACTTACAGACTCGAAGTGACACTAAAAGGCACTCGATTGTCAGCGTATGAGGCGTGTGCTAGCCCCTGGCTCATGGTATTGATGTTTTCTAAAAAGGAACTTCTCTTTCTGCCAGAACAAAGAGCGAACATTCCTCCCATTTTCTTGTCCTAAGGGTAGAAGTGTGCATTTTGTATGGAAAGACCAGGCGATCAATAAAACAAGCTTTGCTAAGCACAGGACAGAGCGACTATCTGTAAACGTGGCACATGCTTTATGAAATGCAATATCTTCAATAATGGATAGTGAGCTAGTGGCTGTGGAAAGACTTCAGGGTTTAGTTCAGCATGAGGGCAAAAAGAGAGAGAGAGAGAGAGAGAGAGTTAGAAAACATTTAAAAATTTGATTTTGAAGCCCTCTTTTACTGGTTTAGAAGCTTTATGCCGGAAACTTATTGTGTTTTAGAGCATTAGACGTTATATACATTACATATACACCAATCAGCCATAACATTAAAATCACTCACATGATAATGTGTAGGTTCCCCTCTTGTGATGACAAAACAGCTCTGACCCGTCAAGGTCTGGACTCCACAAGACCTCTGAAGGTGTGCTGTAGAATCTGGGAACAAGATGTTAGCCGTAGATCCTTGAAAGTGTTGATGTGGTCCTTTAATGGATCAGTCCCACAGATAGTCCATCAGATCTGGGGCCTACTGAGGCCAAGTCAACATTGTCCATTGAATTCCTGGACAGTTTTTAGCAGCACACACTATCCTGCTAAAAGAGGCCAGTGGCATTAGGGAATATTGTTGCCATGAAGGGGTGAACATGGACTGCAACAATGTCAAGGTAGGTGGTATGTGTCAAAGTAACATTTATATGAAGGCCAGGAGACAAGGTTCCCCAGCAGAACATCACCCAGATCATCACATTGCCTCCACTGTCTTGTGTTCTTCTCATAGTGCATACTGGAGCCATCTCTTCCCAAGTAAGTGGTGCACATGCACCTGTTCATCCACATGATGTAAAAGAAAACATGATTTATCAGACAAGGCCACCTTTTTCTAATGCTCATATGCTTGTTCTAGGTGGTGTACAGGGGTCAGTACAGGCAATCTGACCAGACAAGATAACCTTCATACCCAACATGAATCAGTGAGCCTTGGGAGCCCAATAGGCTCTTTTTTTTGGCTCTTGTCAAATTCACTATACTTGCCCATTTTTACTGCTTCCAACACATCAACTTTGAGAACTGTCTCATTGTAATAAGATTATCAACATTAAACACTTTACTTTTCAGTGGTTTTAATGTGATGGCTGATCTGTGTATATGCACTACTGTTCAAAAGTTTGGGATCACTTGGAAATCTCCTCTGTTTTCTGAAGAAAAACCCATTTTTATCCATTTGAAAAACATAGTATGCATGGGATGTTGTAGCTTAGTGGTTAAGGTGTTGGACTACTGATTGAAAGCTTATGAGATCGAATTCCAGGTCCACCAAGCTGCCACTGCTGGGCCCCTAAGCAAGGTCCTTATCCCTCAATTGCTTAGTTGTATAAAATGAAGTAAAAATGACAATAGCTTTGGATAAGGCTGTCTGCCAAATGACAGAAATGTAAAAAAGTTCTATCTCCTTGCACAGAGGCCCATTATCAGCAACCATCAGTGCTCTGTTTCAATCTCATATTATTGTTAGCGAGCAACAAAAATGGCCTTCTTTACGGTAGTTTAGTATCTGGAACATCAGGAGTTTTTTTACAGGTTCAAATTTTTATTTTTATTGTAAGAACTTATCTTACCATGCTGGTAACTACTAGCTTCATAGAACAACGCACACTGGTTCTATACAGAGCAGAAAAAGGGAGTGGAAGGCACTGGTGCACAGTTGGAAAGCAAGGAAAACAACTACAAACCGTACATTTATTTAAAAAAGTGTTTTCTAATTCATGCAGAAGATTAACATGAGCATAGATCATATGATCATTTACCGAGTTAGTATTTTTTTATTTTTATTTTAATAATGACTTTTTTTGTACCCTTGTTTGAAATGTAATATCTCGGTATTGTAGGCTTCCGTAGTACAACGTTCCAATTAAAACCTAATTTGTGGCTCTTGTATCAGAAGCACCACATGAATCATATCACATGAATTAACACGCACTGATTTAGCTCAATCTTATTACCGCATGTAAAATAGGGGTCAGATTGGTATATGGTAGTCATCAGTGTTGCAGAAGGCATAAAATATAGCCTACACCCTTTAATTAATTGAGCAGTGCTGAATAACCATTATTTAAAATATTGAAATAATAGGGTTATTGCAAGCAGCAAATTACGATTTGACTATTCTTGCAAATGGTGCAGTTATGAAAGCTGAAGGCAAAAACTTGCAGATGCGTGTCATCTGTGTACCTAAATGAAGAATTGTGTTTGTGCTAACAATGTCAACATTTATGCTCAAGCAATTAACTGAGCTAGGCATTACAAAAGGTTATTCACTAAATGAATTTAATGGAATAAACTGAGCAGAAAATACACAGGATGATGATACAGTCAGCACTTCGATGTGCTCTTTGGTGTATTGGAGAAACCACCACAGAACTGACCTTCGCACCCGAGTCTAGGTAAAAAAACACAAATTAATTTTCTTGTATTGATTCATGATTCATGATGCATGATTCGTATTGATTCATGATTCGTTTTTTTTTATTTGAAGCTCAAGCACCTAGCTTGACCCTTAGTCTGCCTGCCGGTTGTGAACATTTCCCTTTTGGTTTGTCTAATAAAAGCATGCCTCAAAATCTGCTGGCACCATGTTTGAATAGCTAATTGAACTCATTAATTATAAGTGCTAATTTTTTTTTTTTTTGCTAAATATTTAGCAACCCTTGCTCTAGGAATATTGGATTACTGTGCACTTTTTCTCACTCATTTGCGATACAATTGCAGTTTTCTTAGCTCTAATGCGCCCTGGCATGACAAACACGCTGCTGTTTCCCTATTTTCAGCTTTCTGATATTATATAGCTGATTTCATCTGTTTAAAGATTTACTAAATGGTTATTGCCCTCCTTTTTTACTTCAGGCTCATTATTTAGCCCACATTTTATAGGCAGGTCATGACTGCTATGGAAAAGTAATATAAACTAATATGAATTGTAAAACACAGCCCAGGGTGTCATATAGCACAGGACTGAATACAAAGCGTACAAGCAAACTAAGAGGAAAAGTGTCCGGCGAATCGTTCTTTCAGCTTTTATTATGATTCAGTAGGGGTGGAGCAGGCCAGTCTTCATTAAAGCGTTCCGCTTCGGAGCACCTCCGACCGGTCCGTGCCAACCCGAGGCTATTTCACTTCCTCCGCTCCCTATGCGCACTGTGATTAGCGCTGTTTACAGCGAGAGGGAAACAATAACACCGGCTTTGTGGCGAGAGGTGCTGTGGAGATAAGTCATCTTTAATTCTGAGGGGTTCTCTTCGCCACTGTGGAATTGGTAAACTGGATACAAGCCCTGCACATGCCCTTCAGAACAGAAGAAACCTTAACGGAAGAGAATTTGACTTGTGTTTCCTTTCCTCACAGCTAGCATCATACAAGCTGGGTGACATTTAGTAATTTGGCACTTTTATTCAAATCCAGAGCCGAGCGGTCGAAGGTTCAAGGAACTCTCCACCTTGAGAAACATTAAATATGCTCATTTGAGACGGATTCTTTGGATGGTGCTATATTTGTGCTCCTGTTAGTAGTGAGGGGTTGAGTGTTGCTCTGACATCACAATGCCATTTAAAAAAAAGGAGAAGTGTCAGAAAACTGTTGCCGTTTATTTCCAAAAACAGAAATTAAAACTTTTGCAGTGATGCTCAACATCATATTAAAGACAAATCCAATGTGGAATTAGGAAAGACGACAAACACTGGGCTCAGAGTTCCGGCGTTACAGCAGAGACTCAGCTCTGCTAGAGATCTTTGAGAGGACACTGACAATGGTATTAGCATGAGCAGCATGTACAGGTGAGGAGGCGAGGGTACAGATTACAGGACTAAAGCACCGCTGCATTGCTCACTTTACATAGAGATGATGAAGAAGAAGCCTTTATTATTACCACACATACATTACAGCACAGTGGAGTTCTTCACATATCCAAGTTGAGGTAGCTGGGGTTAAAAGCTATGATGCAGTGACCCTGGAGCAGGGAAGGTTGTGGGCTTGCTTAGGGGCTTAACAGTGGCAGCCTGGTGGTACAGGGGCTTTCAAATTGACAACCCAGAGAGTTAACCACTTGAGCACCACTGGCTCCAAGAGCTATTGACGCTTTAACTCTTTTTACCAGAAGCCAAAAACAGAATTTGGTTTGGTTGTGTCCATGTTCAGCATTGAATGTCGAGGTCATGTCACACTTAGTGGTTAGCACGTTCGCCTCACACCTCCAGTGTCCTGGGTTCGAGTCGCGCTCACCGTGTGCATGTTCTTGTGGGTTTTCTCCGGGTACTCCGGTTTCCTCTCACAGTCCAAAGACATGCTTCTAGGCTGATTGGAATCTCTAAATTGCCCGTAGTGTGTGATTGTATGAGTGTGTGTGTGTGCCCTGCGATGGGTTGGCACTCCGTCCAGGGTGTATCCTGCCTTGATGCCCGATGAGGCCTAAGATAGGCACAGGCTCCCCGTGACCCAAGGATAGATCGGATAAGCGGTACAGACAATCACCGAACTGGGAAAATCCGACATCCCACTAGGAAAGACACAATAACTCTTTGAGAGCTTTTTTAAAGCACTGACTTCTAAGTTGCAATTCCATGAAGTCACTACAACATGGTGGTGCTCATAGTGAACAGCAAGAACAAGGTGATTTAAGGTTTTTAAGCAGATGTTTGAGGTTTTGTTTTTATTTGAAATTGGTAAATAGTGTCTGAAACTTTGATCATTAAAATGTTCATCTGTTTTCTCTAAGGCTGTTTGATCAAACCGCTCTTTCATGTCATTTTTTGGTGCTCGGTGATCAGAGCTCAGCAGGGATTATAAAGCAAAAGCAACATTTTGCTCAAGAATGGCTTGGCTGATGGACAATATTGAAGGTAAAAGTGTGAGATCTGTGTATGTCTGAAATTAATGGTGTGGTTTGCCGAACATAGTCAATCAAACGGACCGAAAAAATCCAGAATCCAGAGATCTAAATGTTGTATTTGCATCCCGTGAGAAAATTTGGATACTTTGTGTATAACAAATCATTACAAGCCATTGTTTCCATATCGACAAATACGGATAAATATCATCTCTCTCTCTTTCTCTCTCTCTCTGCATTCCTTGTAATAATTTATTATTCAGAGTTGGTTCATATGCAAATATTGTAACTCTGACGCTTTGCTATTAACTCGAAGTGCTCAGCTCCCCCCCCACAAACCCTCTTCGTATTTCTGTCTCATGCTTTGCCATTATGCATGATTAATTATCTGCCTATAGTGGCTCTCAGTGCTGGGCCGTGGTAATTAAAAGATAATGATTGGCCCTTTTGAGCCTAACAAATAAAGATGCAGGAGCTCATCTGTGATATCAGCCTACTCAATAAAATATTAGACCTTGTGTGTGCAAAAAAGGAAATTTTTAATGCACACAGGGCCTGGCCTGCTTCTCTGTCTATCTCTAGAGAGAAAGAGATAGACAGAGAGAGAGAGAGAGAGAGAGAGAGAGAGAGAGAGAGAGAGAGAGAGAGAGAGAGAGAGAGGACGAGTTTTCCTCACTACTGCTTTCTCTGCAAAAACGGGAAAAAATGCATTAGTATAACAGCTCCTAATGAACACGAGCGCACAGTTACATATCCCCTACACACCAAAATGCTATTTTGTTAATTACATGAAATTACAAAAGATAAATGAGATATAAATCCATGCTTTTTCAGAGAAAAAAAAAATATCAGTTATATTTTTTGGTGCCTTTCTTTTTGGTAAGGCAAAGTTATCACAAATAAATATAAAAACTTCTAAAGGTCTTCACATATAAATAATGAGCCACATGAGACACATCAACTTACACTTGAGTTTTAGACACTTAATACATAAAATATATTAGAAGTTAATAATCTATGTATCCGTCCGCTTGCTTATCTACTCATAGGTCAAGTGGACCTTTTTCCCTCACGTTTAAGATTCACATGTGTTCACTTTGTACACGTTACTCATTTATGTACTGTTAATTTTTCATGATTTCTTTTCACACCTCATTTATTTTCGCCCCTCGTTATTACCCCGGGATGCATTTTCTACGTGTTAAATTAACATTTCACATAAATATTTCACATATAGGACATTATTTATTCATTTTCACGTTCATTTTTCACGTTCCCGGTTGCATTCGTCCTTTCGTTAGCTCCCCGTGTGATTTCTCACATGGAGTGTCTAACGTTTCATCTCTCAGCCGCGATTTTCTCACACAGGTAATTCCTTTTCACGTAGGATGTACATAATCTTGTATAAACTCTGTGTGAAATGCGATGTTTCTGTCAGAGTGGTGTCTGGTTAATTCCTCGAAAAAGCTAGCTAGCACTGATAAATAGCTAGGCATTATATAAAGTAATTAAAACCGCAGTGTTAGAACGGTTTGTTAAGTATTTTTTAATTAAAACCATATATATAACCTGGTTTGCTTGGGGTTTTTATTTCCTCCACACTCTCTAGAGGATTTTCTGAGAAATATCTCCATGCCAGTGGAGTATGATGTATGTATATAATAGAAGGGGCTTGAACAGCATAAGGTTGTGTGTGTGTGTGATCACTCTTAAATGGGGGGTAGCAGGAAAGAGTCATGGAATGTTTTTACAATAGATAAATGAAGTGTGACAGGTAATCGCACGGCCGAGGAGCGTAGTCGAGCGGAGACTTATTAATGCCACCGTTTGACCACACATGACTGGCCCCATTACCAAGTGCAACACGGCTTGAATGAGAAATGATCGCACGTGAATGCAGCACAAGTTTCGCCAGCAAACCAAGGTTTCAGCTTCGAGCCTGGAGAAGAGAAATCCCAAAGGTTTAACGACAAGGTTTTAGGTTCTCAGCAGAAATGTTGAACACAAAAGAAGCCGTGTATCTCCCCGGCATGCATCATGTTCTCCAGAGAGTTTTTGTTCCATGAGATCGGCTCTCGCTGTTCCGACAGCAGCGTGTGTGTGCCAATTCACTAAGCAGTTCCCTATCAGGAGGAAACAGAGTGAGCCAAAATGCTTAACAAGTCTGCGTAGACAAAATGGAGATGAATCTTAAGCAGGAAGTATGATTTTTTGGGGGGGTTTTTTTGTGGACGCATAAAGAATAACGATAGACATCATATAAAGTGCACGGTACAGTGGATCGACAGTACAAATATGCCTGCTTACATTTCACTCTCATCTTTGTCTCCATTTTTTGAACTGATAGATTGATTTTTTTAATCTTCTTTTCTCACTTCATACTATAGATTGATTCCTGCCAGCAATCAATCCACCACTCCCGGTCCACTGCTCTGCTCTAATAATGATTGCTGTTTTATTGAGAAAGGGCAAGGCTATGTAGTTATATCTTTATTTATTGTCCCACAGATTAAAACATTGTATCATACCCATGATGACCATGTTGATCATGATGATGATGATCACGATGATGATGATAATTCATTGCACATTTCCCAGCAGTAAATAACTTCCATTCTGAAACATAATTCAGAATCATGTGTCATCTCAGAAGAGAATAATGAATGCTACGGTAATGAATCAGAGGAAAAGAAAGCGACGTGAAAGTGAAAGGTGTGGGGTTTTCTTTGGTTTGTTTGTTCATTTCGAAGTAGTTAACTGAAAGAACCTAATTTGTTCCTTTTTTTTCATTTTCTGAGTTTGATATGTCTGTACAGAAATGTAATGTTCATTCAACTGCCTTTTATATTACTTTTAATACCAAGCAACTTGCAAAAAATAAAAATATCTCACCAAAATCTCACATTACAAAAAGCCCTAAATTCATGCATGGGGATGTAACAAGCCTCAAAAGCATAAGTGAATATTATACTCCTCCTACTACTATAATACTAAAATTATTTCTACTATTGCTTCTAAAACTCTTACTTATTCTACTTATATTAAATTCTAACTACTAGTAATAAAATTCTTACTACTACAACTACTGCTACTACTAAATACCTACTAATTTTAGTGCTACTGCCACTAAAATTATTCCTTTTACTACTACTACAACTACTGCTACTATTGCTTAAAATTTCTTTCTTAAAACTACTACTACTACTAAAAATGCTGTCAATTTTACTACTACTAGCACTAAAATTCTTAATACTACTACAACTGCTACTAAGACTGCTTCTAAAATACTTTACTACTACTATTAGTGCTGCTGCTATTACTACTACTACAACTACTACTGCTAAAATTATTACTACTACTTCAACTGCAACTACTACTACTTCCAAAATTCTTACTACTACTACTACCAGTACTACTACTACCGCTAAAATTATTACTACTACTTCAACTGCAACTACTACTACTTCTAAAATTCTTACTACTACTACTACCAGTACTACTACTCTTACTATTATACACCTACTACTTCTTCTAAAATTATAAATACTACTGCCACTAATACTAAGACTAAAATTCTTACTACTACTACTACCAGTACTACTACTCTTACTATTATACACCTACTACTTCTTCTAAAATTATAAATACTACTACCACTAATACTAAGACTAAAATTCTTAAGACCCATTACTGCTGCTGCTGCTATTACTATTACTACTTCTACTACTAAAATACTTACTAATTTTACTGCTGCTACTAGCATTAAAATTATTACTATTATTACACCTTCAACTATGACTACTTCCAAAATGCTTACTACTCGTACTGCTACTACTACTACTTCTTTTAAAATTCTTACTACTACTACTACTGCTACTACTACTACTTTTAAAATTCTTACTACTGCTACTTCTAAATTCTCACTTTTTCTACTATTTCTAAAAATCTGACTACTACTACTGCTACTACTATTTCTACTACTACCACTACTACTGCTACTACTACTACTACTACTTCTTTTAAAATGCTTACTACTGCTACTTCTAAATTCTCACTTTTTCTACTATTTCTAAAATTTTTACTACTACTACTATTACCACCACTTCTAAAATTCTTACTACTACTACTGCTACTACTGCTATTTCTACTACTACCACTACTACTACTACTACTACTACTACTACTACTACTACTACTATAAATGAAACACTTGCTAATTTTACTACCTCTACTAAAATTCTTACTTATTTATTATGATTTAAGATTATAAAACTTTAATGCTGAATCTTATGTTTTGCTTAAAACCTGACATAAGATATTAACCTCAAAAGCCCAACCCCACAAACTCAACCCAAGTTTCTTTCACCTTAGACTCACACTGTGTAATGAACATGTAAGCATATGTGATAGTAGCTTTAAAAAATAGTTTATTTATTTATATACCTGTGCATACACACCTGCCATCAGTAGAATCCCCAAGCATACAAAGGGACTTACTGTATACATTTGCATAACAGCTGGGATAGATAAAGAACATATAAAGACAAAGAAAAACGAGCTTTTAAGTGATATTGCAGTAAAATATCAAAAGTCAAAAGGACAAATGCTAAGTAATGAACAGAACCTGAAGGTTTAAAAGATATAAATGGTCCTTATTTTGACCCATTGACCCAATCAGAAACTCTGTATACTGACTCATTACTCATCCCAGCTCCTTGGTTTTACCTCTGAATTCACCTCATTCTCTTCAATGACACAAAACTCTGTCATACAGCCACCGTTCCCCTGAACATCTGGTTGGATGACGCCACTTTCGACACAAAAGGAACCATGTGACAGCATGTCTGGCTGCTAGCTGATAGATGTGTGTTAAAAGGAGGCGGTTTTGCTCCTCCACAGAGTGAAAGTTAGATTTATGACCTCGTGCCGGAGAGGAAGCGAATACAGAAATGTGGCGCAGACGCAGACAGCGCTAATTAGCACACGGCCCATAATGGATCACTGTGATGGGTGGCATGCAGCGTAGCGAGCTAGGCACTAACAACAACTTCAAGGACCAGGCTCATGATAACTCAATTTCAACACTAATCAGAGTTACTCAGTTACACAGTTTGAGCACTACTTTTTTTGGATCATTTATAAAAAAAAATTGTTGACTTAATTCCATGACTGGGCCACACAGATATTCAATTTGCAAATATGCATGTAAATTAAAGGTAAATAATCAGTTTCTAACTGTGGGGCTCAATTGGTTAAGGCTCTGGGTTGTTGATCTGGGTTTAAGCCCCAGCAAAGCTGCCACCATTGGGCACTTAAGCAAGACCCACAATCCCCCCACGTTCCATGGGTGCTGCATCATGAATGACCCTGCACGCTGACCCCAACCATCCAAGGATAGGATATAAATAATAAAATATATTCACTGTGCAGTAATGTATGTGATAAATAAATAATTCTATCAAAACAGCCTGTGTGCACTATACTGTTTAGTGCTTTTCCATCAGTCCTCATATACAGATTCTGAAAAACTATTACTGTATATTTTTTATACTTAACACTATTACCTAAATGCAGTAAATTAACACTAATGCGATATCTGAAATCATGACATGTTCATTCAAATCATTTAGACTTTTAGGTCTCCAAATCATAACAATTAATAGTAGAGAAGTTCTTTCATTCTTAATTTCTGTGATGTTGAGACATTGGCCTATGTGGTCATTTTAAACATACAATCTGCTTAATCTTTTTCAGTGTTGTTGTGTTGGTCGCCCTTTTGCTGCCAAAACAGCCCTGACCCGTCATGCACTGTGTATTCTGAAACCTTTCTGGATCGGATCACACGGGCCAGCCTTCGCTCCCCACGTGCATCAATGAGCCTTGGCCGCCCATGACCCTGTCACCGGTTCACCAATGTTCCTTCCTTGGACCACTTTTGATAGATACTGACCATTGCAGACTGGAAACACCCCACAAGAGCTGCAGTTTTGGAGACGCTCTGATCCAGTCGTCTAGCCATCACAATTTGGCCCTTGTCAAACTCGCTCAAATCCTGCCCCTTGCCCATTTTTCCTGCTTCTAACACATCAACTTTGAGGACAAAATGTTCACTTGCTGCCTAATATATCCCACCCACTAACAGGTGCCATGATGAGGAGATCATCGGTGTTTTTCACTTCACCTCTCAGTGGTCTCAAGCATTTCCACCTGCGGAGCTGTTGCTCATTAGCAGCTTTCTTTAGTACTTACTTACTTACTTACCTACCTACCTACCTACATACCTCCCTCCCTCCCTCCCTCCCTCCCTTCCTTCCTTCCTTCCTTCCTTTTAATTGCTGTGTTAAAATCCCAAGCTCTTGACATGCAATACCGACACATGATTGGCTGCTTGGATAATTGCACGAATAAGCAGGTGTTTAAGAGTGACTAACAAAGTGTACATCGACATCATCACTCTTATTTACTAGAGACCGGTGTTTGCTCTGCGCCTATCCTGTTGACTCAGGTGAAGTGGTCTGTAGCAGTGCACAAACAGGATAAAACTCATTTCCTTGCTCTATTCCCTTTTTCCTTTATGGAGCAGAAGCCATCAATTTTAATGTAAGGTTGGTTTTGTGACATTGTCATCTCTTCAGACTTGCGTTCCGAACTCTGTTTCGCACTTTGTGTCCTGCGGAATAAAAGACACGTATTTGCAGTTACAGTTCACTTTAGCCCCCTGCACAATAGACACAGAGCACCATCTTCCAACAAGGAGGCTGGAAAATACATTTCAAATCCAACAACACCTATAACAGTGACAATAACTTGGTCCCTTATTCTCAGGATAACGTTTTGGCACACAATTACGAGCCCATTTCTGGAGGAAATTTGGCTGGTGTTGGGAAGGTGATTGGTTTCTTATGCAGTGGGTGCTGGACCAATGGGCCATGGTAATTAAAGTAGCTTAATAACACTGGGAGAAATGTTTCCCTGCTGACTCACCTAGGATAAATATTTAATCATTCATTGTAATGATAATAAGAATACAATGTTCCAAGCACTCAACTGCTGCTCTTTGACAGAGACTTTTAACTTGCATGGTGCCATTAGTTCGAATAACGGATGAGACGAATTTTATTCTAGTTTACAAAGTAGATTCCACATATGACATCTTATTTTATCTGTATTTGTTGGAGTGATCGTGGGTAAAATGAGTAAAACTTTTGAATAGAGTCAGATTACTGTATACACTTTTTTACAAGGATTTTAAAAATACTAAATAGTATATGATAGATTATAAATTATTTCTCATAATTTATTATTTCCCACATCTTTGGTCAATGCACCACAAAACAACTAACTATTTATGTATTTACAAAATGTAGTTAAACCAACCATCTAACATATTTTTATTTACTAGAATTTCTTTTAAAAGAAGATAGTAAGAAGAAAATGGAACAGCTTGCTTTTGTTCCTTGAACAAAATGAGGAACAATTGAGCAAATAAGTACAAACACGTGTTATCCGTGATTGATCGTTGAGAACAGCTGTGGTCAGTGATCGGTTAGTGTGAATATAATGGTGATCAGTGATTGTTCATTGTTAATAACAGAGATATGTGATTGGTCATTGAGAAGAATTTCTTTGGGAACAATGGTGATTAGTGATTGGTGACTGTGATTAACAGATGTCAGTGATTGGTCATTGAGAAGAGAAAAGATCAGTGATTGGTCATTGGGAAGAATAGAGATCACTGGTTGGTCTTCAGAAAATAATAGAGATCATTGATTGGTCTTTGGGAACAATGGTGATTAGTGATTGGTCACTGGGAATAACAGATATCAGCGATTGGTCATTGAGAAGAATAGAGATCACTGATTGGTCAATGGGAGCAGTGGTGATTAGTGACTGTCCCTGCAAACAATATAGTTCAGAGATTAGTTATTGAGAAGAATACAGACCAGTAATTGGTCTTAAGAAAAATGTAGATTATTAATTGGTCTTTGGGAACAATGGTGATTAGTGATTGGTCACTGGGAATAACATATCAGTGATTGGTAATTGAGAAAAATAGAGATCAGTGATTGCTCAGTGGGGGCAATGGTGATCAGTGTCTGGTCACTAAGAATAATAGAGATCAGAGATTAGTCACTGAGAAGAATATAGATAGTTGGTCTTTAGGAACATTGCTGTTTAGTGATTGGTCACTGGGAATAACAGATGTCAGTGATTGGTCATTGAGAAGAACAGAGATCACTGATTGGTCAGTGGGAACAATGGTGATTAGTGACTGGTCACTAAGAATAATAGAGATCAGAGAATTAGTCATTGAAAAGAATACAGATCATTGATTGATCTTCGGAAACATTGTTGACTGGTCCCTGGGAATAACAGATATCAGCGACTGGTCATTGAGAAGAATAGAGATCATTGATTGGTCTTTGGTAACAACAGTGATGAGTAATTGGTCATTAGGAAAGAGTCAAAATCCTTGGCAATTAAAAAGTTGCTACATTGGCAACAATGAGAATATATTCACTTTGGTTCTATTTTCGTTCTGTTTGGGTTGTCCAGCTAAAGACAAAGATAGCATGTGACACCCTGATCGAATTTCCAATGACAAAACAGACAGGCTTGAGTGGACAGCACTAGAAAAATGATCATAAGTGGCTTGGGAACCGTAACGTAAACACATTAGTCACATTGTTCAAACCCTCCTTTTGTTGCGTTCTCCCTCATGACTTCCTCCCAGCACATTGTGCTGCCAAGAAACCTCACTTCAATTTTTCTTCAATGCGTTCACCCATATAGACACAAGAGGGAGTTATGATCAATAGCACGCATTCGGGCATCATTATCCAGACACGTCCTCCGCTGCACTCAGCCACTTAAATCATAGGGTTGCGCCCTCGCAACCTCACGATCCCCTGTCACATTAAAGCCTGATTTATGAAGCTTTAATGGCGTCCAGCCCTTAATTAGCTGACAGTGCGAAAGTGTGGCCCTCATCAAGCCTGGGCTGTCCGTCTACAAATGAGGAGCTCGGTCTTTCAACGCCCGTCTCTCTAAATCACCCATATCAAGAGGAAATCCAACACAAAAGACACTTGCTGTAACAGCATGAGTCGTTAGGCCATAGTTAAACCCTCAGGCTCTGATGAGCTCAGTGGAGATTTTGTCTGATTTTCCAGGCCCCAGATTGCATGTGCAGCATTTCTCGAACCAACATGGATCCTAGTAATGAACGGCTTTGTGTTGTGACGGTCAGCTTGAAGGAACGCTGTAGTCTTTTAAGTGTTGCGCGTCAACTACAGTGCACGGTTCAGTCTAATCTGCTTCGTTTATGGTCAGTGTGACAGAAGCTTGTCAAAATTTATCCGGCGGTGGAGATGATCCCCTTTAATTAAACCAACCCCCACATTTTGCACCCCCATCATCTGTGTTTGGCGTCTAATCCATTCCAGCTCACATGGAAGCCCAGGCCATCATTAGTGGACTCAATTTGGGCTGGGTAATGGAGCAGCTTGGTCTAACAAGTCGTTTCGCAGCAGTAGTACCCTGAAGAGAGAGTGGATGTATTATGGCTGTGCCACATCACTTACTCATTAGCTCAGCATGGACTTATTGCGGTGAAGCACACGTGAAATGCACCCAGTTCCCTCTGTTATACTGGAATGGCTGATAAATTGCATAATAACCAGATTAGCCATATGTCATGCTAAGCCTTTGGCAAAAGCCAGGGGGATTGGGATGATTCTCCATTCCTGCGGAAATGAGGAACCTATAAATAGCAGATTGTGAAGCTCAATCCGTCTAGTCTAAAGAGAAACGCTCACATCGTTCTAATAAAGCAGGGACGCCCAAAGATTCATCTGTTTACACATACGCTGTGTCTCTTCTGCAAATAATAATACCAGAGGGTTGTTAAAATGTTGATACAAATGCAGTGGTTTTATTTGTCATTTCACTTTTAATGTAATTTCCTCACCACAGCGGGTTATTTTAGTCTGGCTTGCAAATGTTCTGTGTCTCCATTGATAACTACGATCATTTGAATCGCCGTCACTGCGCTGGTAAACACAACTGCAGCGGATGTTTTCTGGGTCATTTACTCTGTATTTTCTTCTGAGCTTGGCGCTCATCTTGTCTTGGATGGTGAACAATAGAGAATCCTCTGCTTCTGAATGATGAAGGAAACAATCAGAGGATACAATTGGATATTGGCAGGAGGCTCGCGGTTTGGAAAGTAATTACACCAAAGTCTAGAAAGTAGAGCTGGCCATAAGCACGACCCCTCGAGAGACAGCATTCGCAGGCTGCTTGCGGGTGATTCTTTCACACTTCCAATAATTGTCATTACCCTTGCGTCACACGTCACTTATTCGTGGCAGAGAATATAGACCCGTAGACCAGACAGGGCCAAGTGCTAAGAGCTGTTCAATTTTTTTTGTTGTTGGAGAATAGATGAGATTAAATTAGACAAACATGTCTGGCATCAACAAAGCTGGATTTTATGTGTGGGTGCACGTGTGAGAGGATGAGTCATTCTAGAAAAAGGAGCATGTGAGTTTTGATAAAATGCCTGAGCTCAACATCCAGGAATGGTGTTTGATAATAATAATAGTGTTATCTCCAGGATTATCAGCGAGATGAAGGCGAAAAACGATTGGATAGGATAAACTTTACATCCAAGGTTTACATTTTGGCTATAACCAAATCATACAATACAAAATGCAAACAGTTTCTGTAACTTATTGAATTATTCGTCTGCTGTGGATGGACCTACATCCTCTTTCTTCAGAGGACTCGTATCTAAGAACTGCTGCAGTAATCATAAAGTCTCTGACTCTCATTCTTTTCAGCACACTTAGTACTGAATTATTTATAATCCCACAATTTTGCTATCAGCCAGAAGAATTTGAGTAGGGATGTAACGATACACTCCGGTCACAATACTGGCTGCATGATTTGATTCGATTTGATTCTAAGAAGAAAAAAATATGACAGAAAAAAATCCTTTTCTTATTGTCCAGTTCTTAATCATTAACAATGCAAACCGATGTCCATTTTTGTCTTAACCAAACTTTAAAAATGATTATAAACACAAATGTACTATAGGTTTCTAACAAAAATGATAAATAAACAAACAAATATTTATTTACATAGTTAAAAAAGATCCAAATATCTGATTGAATAAATAGTCTCTAACCCAGAGAAATCGATTGAAATATGATTATGAACTCCATAACAGGTCCTGAGGCATCACTATAACTGTATAGAGCTGTGAAGTGGGCCACATGCCTGACTTCTGTGGCCTGTTTCTCAGGTCATTGCAAACAGCAGAAGCACAGAACTGGACGAAATCTGCCAAAGAGTTATTTTTAAAGGTGATTATGTTTGTATGTATCTTCACTTTACAAGTGCAGATGAATCCCGGTATAAAGAAAGGGGAGGTGGTAGCTTAGTGGTTAAGGTGTTGGACTACTAAAAGGTTGTGAGTTCAAATCCCTGGTCCACCAAACTGCCACTGCTGGGCCCCTGAGCAAGGCCCTTAACCCTCAGTTGTATAAAATAAGATAAATTGTAAGTCGCTCTGGATCTTCCAAATGCCAGAAATGTAAATGCAATGCTTACAAACTCGCCATAAAAGACTGCAAATATGTGATTAGCCTACGCTCAAAATGCTTTAACTCTATGCATCAATAGTTTTAGAGATGCATAATTAACGGAAAGCTGATTTCCACAACGTGACTCACAGATTTCCTCAACGTACAATGCATCCCTACTTTTTCAGTGCTCTTAAAGTTTCTTCCTCATGTCATCTTAGGGAGTTTTTTTCTTGCCACTCTCGCCTGCCTTGTTCATCAGGGATCTAAATCTCTATCCAGATCCTCGTAATTCTTCTTTGTTACTATTTTTAAAGGTGCTATAGAAATAAAATGAAAAAGAACAGATTTTATGTTGACAAAGTTATGTTATGACACTTTCTGAACAGTCTAAATGTCATAACAGACTTTGTAGCTCAGCGTACTTCTGCCACGTCAGAATCACATAATGCTGATGATATGACATGTCAAACATCAAACTCAGACTGTTATGACAGTCTAAATTAAGTATATATCCTAACCAGGGCTTGGAATCAATCTGTATTTTTATAATAACTGTAAAAGAAAATCATCCTTAATCAAGCAGTGTTATCAGGTTATGAGTTATTTCTTCATTGAGTGTTGTTTTTATTACGATTTCATATGATTTCAATACCATTAAAGATTTCAGCTCAATGTAGATATAAAAGTATAATGTTAAATGATCTTAGTTCAAGGAAAAAACGAACTTATAAACGTTTCCTCCGATCTGATTATGTTTGCTGTTGTGATTTACTCATGAGAATAAGAAGACAAACAGCCTAGCTAACCCAGAGTAGGGCCGGGACAGCAGATCTAGACAGCTAGCACGACTATTCAATAATTAAAATGTTGCTCAATTTCTACTTCTCCTATTTAAACGTGAGCCACATTGATACTGACCGTGTTTGTACTAAAGGTCAGATTCTGCGAGTCTTATCTCTTCCATTGAAGCACATGTTCAGAGGACACGCTGATGGATTTGATCTAAAATGCATCATTAGATTTCACATAAGCTTGTGGAGTCTGTGTCTGTGTTAGCTTGAGTGCACACTGCCATTAAAGCAAAAAAGGGATGAAGCAAAAAGAAATTCATGTCAATAAAATACGCACCTTTGCACAAGCTGGTGTGTAATAAAAAATAAAAATAATTAAAAAAAATAATAATTAGAATTTGCTGAAAATGAGTATTGCTACTACATATAATAATAATAATAATAATAATAATAATAATAATAATAATAATAATAATAATAATAATAATAATAATAAATTTCTGATTGCCTGATATTCATTTCACAGATCTCATCTTTCCATTTTGCATGATTAATGGCCTTCACTCACAAGCTGCCTAATCAGTTGCCTAATGATTAAATAATGAATTATTTTTCGGTGCTTTATCAAGCTAAAATCAAAGCTTTCTTTATAAAGTATTGTTATTATTATTATTATTATTATTATTACTATTATTTCTTGGAACAATTTGGCTTATTTACAGTCATACAAACATATTTTTTGAGCAAATTTGGCTTCTTGCATCAGTTTTTTTTCCTTTCTTTTTTTCCTGGCAAGCTGTCAATGAAGCGGCTATATCGGGACATTAGGCGGAAAAGAATCACTTCAGATTTTATTAACTTCTCTGCCTCCCACAGTAAGTACACATTTAGGAAGAAAAGTGCTGGATTTGGAAGAGAGAGAGAGAAATAGAGAGAGAGAGAGAGAGAGAGAGAGAGAGAGGGAGAGTTGTGAAATTGGCTCAAGTATTTCCTTTGTGTTGTGGAAGATGATGAGGGATGGGCAGATGGATGGATAAATGGATAAATGGATGGATGGATGGATGGATGGATGCATGGATGAATGAGAGGTGTTTTTAGCAGCAATTCATTTGGGATGTCTGCTGTCTGGACTGGTTGCATGTGATATACTAGTCCTAGTTACAAAAAAATCTCTCTCTCTCCGTCTTTCATTCTCTCTTTCAATCTTTCGCTCAGCCACCATGGGGATCATGCCAGCCTGCCACACTACAGATGCCCATAACGCAATCTAGCAGACATGCTGTATTGAAACATTATGCACACTCCTGAGTCCCAGCTGCTTCATATACTGAAACTACGATGATGGCTTGTCTTATTGACTTCCATCACTGCTTTTCTTCTTCCTCTTCTTCTTCTTCTCCTTCTTCTTCTTCTTCTTTCTACGTTATCGATCTTATTCACCTCAATTCTCCAAAACCCCTTAAAACCTTATCTGTTACAGATCTCTCTCATGAAATTAGGTCGATTACCGTCATTTTTCCTTCGCAAACATGACAAGATGTAGAGTCACCAATTATTATTGTACTACTGTACTTAAAAATAGCGTTTCTGTTGCTATTGCTAATTGTAGTGGCATATTGTGCCGAGAGTACAAGTTCACAACAAATGCTGCGCATCAAAGCAGGAGGAAATTAGTACAATTATTATAGAGATGAAGGAGGCAATTATTTGTGATTTATGATTTTTCATAAAACCATGTTTATTTCAGAGGCTCATTTCTGGTCATGACACATGAGCTGGAAAAAGTTTACCCTTCACAAATATTTCAGTTTTTTGGGATGAGTATATTTAAACCAGTAAACCAGGCATAATGCTTTCTCTTCCAGTTTCTCAAAAAAAAGAAAAGAAAAGAAAAGATAAGAAAAAAAGAAAAAAAATTTGATTTTATTCTGAAGAGAATAAGTCTTGGAGGATCGAGCCAAACTTGCTTTTATATTTATCTGTAATTAGACATTTATTTATTTATTTCTGCCTAACGTGGCCATATGTCTTTTCTTCTTTCTTCTTCTCTTCTCTCCAGTGAGTAAGCCAGCATGAAAACATGAAGCTCCACATATTTATCATCACACTTTCATTCACATTTGTCTTTTCTAAATGTTTTTCCACATTTTTTCCCCCCTGCATTTCATCTTCTTCATATCAGGCTGCTCTGATATCATTTTATGCCTGAGCCATCCCGACCTCCGACCCGGTACAGAGCATCAAGAGCTTTAATGAAATCGATACTGGAAACTAATTTAATTGCAACACGCCAAAAGATCTTCTGGACAGTACGCTCTGAAAGAAATCAGAAAGTGATATTTATTTCTTTCCAGCTGGCGAGTGGGCTGGAATGATGGATCGTGGCATTGCAACATCTCATTTTTCTGCACCCTTGACAAACAGAATAGAAAGTTCAGATATTAATGAGTCCATTAGTGGTTTCATGAATGGGTTTTAGTCCCCCCACAGACACATCATATTTTGGTCATTGCTTAGCACATTTAGAGGAAAACCGAGACGCTGCATTGTAATAAAACAAAACATGTCAGTGTTACAGATTCTAGCTAATGTACTGACCTGAATTAAATAGTCTTAGAGTTTTTGCAAAAAGGTGAGCACTTTGTATTTGAATAGAAAATAGAATAAAGAAGCATTTTTTGATCAGGACAATACACGTGTTCTTTCACTTTCTGAGGCATTTACTCTCTATTAATTCGTTGCCCATTCCTCAATTAATACTTTATTTCTACCAAAGCACTGTCGAATGTTCAATCATCAGATTAACGATGAGATTAAACTGTTTATATGAATAATCATTCTACTTTGTTATTTTTCTGTAGTATCAACTTGCACAATTAAGGCCAAAAATATATAAATAGATTAGAAAACATGACTGATCAATGATGCAGTGGAATTTTTATTTATTGATTGATATTTTTTCTTTTGTTACAGACAGAGGCGAAGCTTTTTGCTCTCTTTTTTTTTCTCTATTTTACAGTATTTACAGGATTTTCCCAATTTTCTGGCTCTTATTGGTTTAATGGCAGTGTGCGATCGAGCTGGCACAGACAGACTCCACAAGCTTATGTAAAACCTACTGTAGAACCTAGTCCAACATTTTAAATATTGAATTGAAGTGCATTTCCATCTTCCAATATAATATTTTTTTCTGCCTTATTAACTTCAAGAAGGGGGGAAAGAAATGGCAGGAGACGGTGATAGGATGACTATAGCTGCTGAAATGTAAACAGCAGGAACTAACTTGTTCCATGGACATCCGATACCATTAAATGTATGACATTTTTTTTCTTTAATTATTAAAACAAATACAAAAAAAAACACAGCTATAAATCATTAAAACAAGTCACAGGAAGATAATATACTTTGGTGTGGTAACATGGTGTGTGGTATCCAAACACACAACCTCATTCATAATTGAAGCTTTGTTCCTTATATAATAGTATTATTATTGGGATTGTAGCAGATTTATACGTATTGATAGCAATAAAATATGAATGACTTGGACATAAAATGAGTTGGCAATTTTATCCGGGACTAGGGAACGTCTCCCCATAGACTTGCTCACAGTTTATGGGCCATGTATTAAGCACTATAGCTAATGTGGCATTTAGGTTTCCTACGTCTTACTGTCTAGCCGTAATTAGTTACAATGCCTCAAATGCGTCCACACGACCATGTGGTGGAGAGAACAGTGTTAAATCCCATGTTGGGTTTTGCAGAAATGTAATTGCAATTTTTAATTCAGTTAATACTATTACTCCTGTGCAAAGGTTTCGGTCGTTCCGGTCTTATTACTGCTGCTGTTTGCCCAGTTCCAATCTCGAAATAGTGACTGGACTAATTGCTCAAATAATTCTAAAGATCACCTCCTTTCACTGAATTAATTAACAATGTCCAACTGAATAGTTCAGAATCTAGGGATTAGGTGGTGTTTTTGTAAAATCTAACAATAAAAATCAGTGTTTATTATTATTATTATTATACTAAAATCCCTGACATATGAAATAAATTATTCTTTGATATGTATTTAAATATCTCTCTCTCTTTCTCTCTCTCTCTCTGACTGTCTCTGTCTGTCTTTTCTCACTGTCTATATCTCTCAGTCCTCTCTCTCTGTGGGTTTTAGATTGCTAGCTCAAGCACAGACTTCTTCCTCACTGGCATGCTATTTTTAGTCTGCTAATAAGAATTCATGTGAAGGTGCCACTTTCTCTTGAAACAGTGTGTACGGAATGGCCGGGCTTCAGAAGAGAATAACGGACAGAAGTGATTCATTGATCTGAGCTGATGCTTGCAAATGAGATATATACATATAAAAAAATACATATACATACACACACACACATGTGACCACTTTCATTTACATGCAATTACAGCATTTCCTTAGTAACTGCCTGGCCAGCATCATGGTTTATAGTGAATGATGCTACTAATATATTAAATGATAATGCATATTTATATCTTCAGAAATAGAACAAACTATAATCAGAACCAAAAATAATTCAGGCAGATGCAACCAAATGTATTGCCTAATTGAAAATGATTAAAAATAGCACTAAGTCCAATTATGAACTGGAGTGATGTAGCTAAGGTTGAGAAACTCCCAGGCCCAGAATTAACAAAGAACTGTCTTCATCAAAAAGAAAGAAAGAAAGAAAGATTTTGTAGTCACTATCAGTCAGACTTTTTTTTTCATATAAAGGGCTCTAAGGCATTAGATATTCCTCCCTTTTCTACCTTAGTGCCATGTGGGTGTGTTGAATATATTACCTTTTTGATCCCATATTTAAACTGGAAGATCTGCTGTGTGAGAGTTCATAACTCCTCGCTCTGGACCACTCACTGTCATACACACCAATGCAAATGAAAGAAGTGAAGTC
Organism: Hemibagrus wyckioides; assembly: GCF_019097595.1. Taxonomy (NCBI): domain Eukaryota; kingdom Metazoa; phylum Chordata; class Actinopteri; order Siluriformes; family Bagridae; genus Hemibagrus; species Hemibagrus wyckioides. The sequence goes on from NC_080713.1 coordinate 5,948,287, forward strand.
CAGGTCCATGCAGTATTCATTTCCTGAGAAATGTTTGCCTTGAACAAGACTTAGCAAACAGACAAGCTAAGGGTCATCTAGTTCCTTCGTACAGCTGATAGCCCCTATTGGAAAGGTGATGACAGCAGCTCTCCGGGCTCTCAAGCTGAGCTGAGCAAAGTCTACCTGCTTAGTTTGGCTTGTTTTTCAGGATTCAGCAAATTGGAAACAAATCCAAGCATCATTAGCTGCTTCTCTAAAGATGACCGATGTCCTGCTTGAACCCTTTGGAGAGGCATTCAGGCTCCACTTCTGTCTACTCATTTTCTTCAATACCTTGATCGGTTTTCCTATATGTAATCATTCAAACATTGGCAAAAAAAGGGCTGCAATTACAATACAATACTTAGTGCTAATGGGCCAATGGAATCACTGTAACCTCTAATTATCATTTATTTTACTCTTATACACTATAAGTCTATAAATGCCAAGCATACTTAAGCACCTTTGGCTAGTGCAAATCCTTGGCCTTGTCCTAAATAGCTTTCTGTGTCTCCTTCCAGTCTTCCTCCAGGTCCACACTTTATTGACATCATCATGATGCCTAACATGATGTCCTCAAGGGACCAGGGACATCCTGATAAGTTTTAAAGATACCTGATTTTGAACTGCTGGATGATGATGTACAAGTTTTTACTATTTAATTAAAGATCATTTGTATACAATTGTACAGACAAATGTATAGATCTGGTTAGGCTTTTTAACTTTCCTTTACTGATGTCGCTTTTTAATCAATAATCCAAATACTTTAAGTTAAACAGAATGTAGGCTAAAACCACGATGGACTGTAGAAAAAATATAGAAAAAGAAAACAAAACAGCCTCCCATTCAGCAGCCATTATATATGTTTATATATGTACATATAACTAACAAATCAGATTGTATGCTAATGAGTTTTCAGCACTTTCCTGAAATCTCTAGTTTGAGAAAGTACAGAAATTTCTGCAAGGCAGCATTTTGAATCTATAGAAAATAGTCCAAAGAAGGAATAGTGGTGACCCACCGGCTGGGTCATGGATCATTGATGTATGTGGGGAGCAAATATAGAAGGCTGAAGGCTGGTCAGAGTGGTCTGATCCAACAGATGATCTACAGCTCAAATTGCTGAAAAGGTTAATGCTGGTTCTGATAAAAAGGTGTCAGAATACACTGTACATAGGAGTTTGTTGGGTATGGGGCTGCATAGCCACAGGCCGGTCAGGATGCCCATTCTGACCCCTGTGCACCACCAAAAGCACCAACAATGGGCATGTGAGCATCAGAACTGGACCATGGAGCAATGGAAGAAGGTGGCCTGGTCTGATGAATCATGTTTTCTTTTACATAACGTGGATGGCTGGGTGTGTGTGCGTCGCTTACCTGGGGAACACAAGGTACCAGGATGCACTATGGGAAGAAAGCAAGCCAGCAGAGGCAGTGTCATGCTTTGGGCAATGTTCTGCTGGGATATCTTGTGTCCAGCTATCCATGTGGATATTACTTTGACCTGTACCACCTACCTAAGCATTGTTGCATAGCATGTACACCCTTTCATGGAAACAGTATTCCCTGATGGCTGTGGCCTCATTCAGCAGAAAATGCATCGTGCTACAAAGCAAAAATGCTTCAGGAATGGTTTACTGAGCACAACAACGAGTTTGAGGTGTTGACTTGGCCTCCAAATTCTAAAGATCTTAATCCAACTGAGCATCTGTGGGATGTGCTGGACAAACAAGTCAGATACATGGAGGCCGCAACTCGAAACTTACAGGACTTAAAGGATCTGTTCCAAACATCTTGGTGCCAGATACCCAAGTCCATGTCTTGATGCGTCAAGGCTGTTTGAGAGGCATTAGGGGGACCGACACAATATAAGGCAGGTGGTCAAAATGTTATGTATTGGCATATATATATATATATATATGTGTGTGTGTGTGTATATACATGTTCTCTAGGGTTTTTAGCACATCCTGTTTAGTAGATTTCATTCATTTCAAGCGACTTGATTAGGAAAAAAAACTAGAAAAATAAATTTGTCCTCTTTATGAAACACATTTACAAAGTCCAGAAATCACTTCAGCACTAGCAATTTTGTCATTTACAGTCTGCTCTTATACAGTGCTGTATAGCATTTAAGGTTAAACAGCCTTTAATTTACTGTTAGCAAGAGCAGAATGTCTTTCCTATGTAATTTAGAGGACAAGAGGACAGGTACAATAAGGGAGAGAATAAGTTTCGTTCTTTAAATAGATATCCTATACTCTTATTTTGTCACCAACCCTATACTTTAATCAGCTTGGCTGAATGTCAAATTAAGTCTCTCCATATAAGCTTCTATTGTGGCTCCTGGATCTCTTTGAGCTCATCCATCATTCCTTTGCCAGGTGTGTGTGTGTGTGTGTGTGTGTCTTAGGGAAATGGGAAAGTGTGTAGGTATGTATGTGTTTTTTTCAAAATGTTTTGCTTCAAATGTGTGCATGATGTTATGATGAAAAGAAAAGTGTGAGGCCACGCCTCCTTTGCTATGATGGACAGAGTCAAAGCCACACCTCCATGACTAAAACTGAAAAACAGGCGACTGTTTAGCCACAATGTGATTTGTATTTTTCTCTGGAGAATTATATATATATATAAAATATATATTAAAGCAGCTATAAACAATTTTTCCCAGATTAGACTAATATATATATATATATATATATATATATACATAAGCAACTGTCTGTACACCTTGCTGTGTCTTATTTCTTATTTATTACATGGTTATATGCCGTAACAGACCTTGCCTTAACAGTGTATTAATGATTTATGCCGATGTTAGATCTTCATGTTATGCAAATATATATTGATTTAAATAATTCACCGCCTGTGCATAAAAATTGAAATGGGATTAAAGACGATGTGATTAGTTACACTCTTGGGCCTTTTCTCCTTATTATAATGACTTAATCCAGGAACAGGCTTTTCAGAATGAGAAGCTGGAGCAAATTGAAAACGTCTCATAAATAAGCAAACAGCCGCAGTACAAAACAACAAAACAACAAATGGCTACGGGATACAATAACAGCGCAGCCATTTCCAAACCCAGGCCGCTTCCATGCATTATGGAAATCTGCTAATTAGATCACTTTCAAAACGCTAACAAGACAGCTGTGTGGTTTTTCTTCTTTTTTCATTTTTTTTCCTGCTTGCTTCACTCCGGTTATTGAAACACTTCAGCAGCGCACACCGTGACCGCCTCTGAGAGCTGCCAGGTAGATATGAAACGCTGTAAACACGCTGAAAATGATGAGCTCAGTGAGCGAGCCTGGGAGGGGAGACACGACCGTTTCCATGGTGACATGAGGGCCACACCTGGCAAAACCAGGAGCTCTGTGTTTGTGTGTGTGTGTGTGCTGGAAATGGAGGCTGTTAAGCTTATAAGGCATAGATCATTCTTGAGTATCATGTATAGTGATGTGTGTGTGTGTGTGTGTGTGTGTGTGTTGGAACTGCAGGTTATTGAGCACATAGTGCATCAATCATTATTGAGTAGCAGGCAGGTGAAGCACAGTGTGTGTGTGTGTGTGTGTGTGTGAGAGAGAGAGAGAGAGAGAGTGTGTGTTTAAAGTGCAGCACACTAAGTCAATAGAGTATTAAATATTCTTAAAATGTCCATGGTGAAATTTTTCAAAACCAACCATTCTTGGGTTGTATTGATAACTCTTGAGTAGTCTATATCATGATGTGTTTGTGTGTGTGTGTGTGTGTGTTTATTGCGGGGTATATAGGCCTGGGCTGTATTGATAATTCTTGAGTAGTCTGTATCATGATGTGTATTTGTGTGTGTGTGTGTGTGTTTGTAGCAGGGTATATAGGCCTGGGTTGTATTGATAATTCTTGAGAAGTCTGTATTGTGATGTTTGTGTGTGTGTGTGTGTTGTAGGGTGTTGAATCCTTTGTAAACTGAACGTATTTTAGAATTGTGCTAGGCAAGTGAGGTGTGTGCCTGTGTGTGTGTGTGTGTGTGTGTGTGTGTGGCTTTGTGTATTTGTGTGTGTGTGTATTAGTGTGTGTTTGCACATTTCAACAGCTGTTGAAACACACAGTGGATTAAACACATCCTCATCCATGGTTTGAATATCCGTGTCTGTGTTTATTAACGTCAGAAAGGTCTGTCTCTGTTCTTCGTGAACAGAAAGCACTGGTTTAATTGCAACTGCTCTGCAATCCTTACGCCTGAAGTGGAGATGTGTGTTTTAATGAAATATGCAGCACTCATGATGAAATATTCTGGCAGTTTGGCTATTTACCAAAAGAGGCGGCTTTTACCAGCGCTGAGAGTGGACACTAATGAGGCCTGAGTCTGGATGTATAGAGGCTTTCTTTTATTCTCTAGAAGGATATCTGTATACTTGTCTCATCTAGCTCTAGTGTTGAACCTCTACATTGTAGTGACGTTCCCACATCCCAACACTGAAGGGCTGTATTATACTAGCAGTGTAATGTCATGGCAGCATCAGTATCTGTTGGTCCAAATATTCAGAACTGTATCTAGTATATTTTCTCTGAAAGTGGGCATGGCGTAAACTGGAAGATTTCCAGAGTACACTGTATTCAAACCGGTAGAAATGCCAGCGTTGTCAGCATGGTCTGGGAATTCTGTAAAAGCACCCGAGAGATGTGTGGCTATTTTGGATTTTGTTTGCACCTGCTTAGTGATATTTTATAACAACTTTACTTCCATTTTGCAAAATGAGGGCAATGAGGGACAAATGAAGGGAAAAGATAAAATGTAAAAGCTAGATCTGAAAGCACTTTTTGTCACTAAGGACACTTTTGTGACACGTACACCGATCAGGCATAACATTATGACCACTGATAGGTGAAGTGAATAAGATTGATGATCTCCTCATCATGGCACCTGTTAGTGGGTGGGATATATTGGGCAGCAAGTGAACATTTTGTCTTCAAAGTTGATGTGTTAGAAGCAGGAAAAATGACCACTGGATCAGAGCATCTCCAAAACTGCAGCTCTTGTGGGGTGTTCCTGGTCTGCAGTAGTCAGTATCTACTTAAGTATCCTATAAGTCCTGTAAGAGTCCTCAATGGAGGCCCCACCTCACAACTTACAGGACTTAATGGATCTGCTGCTAACATCTTGGCACCAGATTCCACAACACACCTTCAGGGATCTAGTGGGGTCCATGCCTCAACAGGTCAGGGCTGTTTTGGCAGCAAAAGGGGGACCAACACAATATTAGGCAGGTGGTCATAATTCCATGCCTGTTGGGTGTATTTGCGATAAACTGTGACTGAATAAAATTTGTCTGTAGGATCTCTATCCCGAATCTAGATAGAATATTTCTGGAAAACTTTTTTTTTTTTTGCCAGAAAATTAAACAAAAAAACAAAACAAAATCAATTCATACCTTGTTGAGCTCATTACCTGTTTGATGTGAGGGAAAAATAATAAAATAAATAATAATAACTACAGAACATTTGGTGCTTGGCCCTCTATTAAAAATTACATGTAAAACAAATAAATAAACTAATAAATTAATTAAATAAAACAAAACAAAACAAAAAAAACTAATTTAAATACAGTACCTTAGTCAAAGCCTTATCACATACACAGAGCTGCCACTTTATTAGGAATAATAGATATAATTAGTGTGATGGAATAAAGAATAAGATATAATAAGATATTAGGAATAAGGAATAAGATCTAATAAGTGCGACGTAGTTATTTTCCTCGACTTCAGGCAACGTTTCAATCCATACCAGCTCGGTGTGACTTACCTCCATCAAAACGCGTCCCCATCCATCCTGCTCTGTTTGTTTATGCTCCAGGGATGTTTTTTTTTTTGTGTTCCTATGTACATGAATAAAGTGTAAACACTATAGAGATGAATTCAAATCACACATACAGCCGTTTGTATGACCTGGACTAACAAAAGCATGCATTCATTTACATTCACCTCACACAACAGAGGAAATACTAACTCCCAGTATAGATTCCCCATCTCCCTCTTCCCTCATTATTGTCAGAAAGCTGACTCATTATCAGCATTGAGTCAAGTCCATTTCCAACCAACCGCAATTAGGAAAATAAAAGAATGTTGTGTTTTTCAATACTACTCCACCGGTCAATAAGATAACTAACCACTAAACCACTAAAGTAAAGATATTCTAAACTCCTACTGGATTCGCTACACTACAGCCTCTTTCTTGAAAATTCTTTGATTAAAGAAGTGTGTTAAGCCAAATTGTAGGTCTTTTAAAATTTATTCCCAGATAACTGAAATGCTAAAAGAAGCTACAATAAAACTAGAACAATGTTAGTGGTACTGCATCATCTGAATTCTAAATTCTGACTGGTCAGTAGCTATTAAGAAGCTGGAATTTTCTATAACAGCAGGTCTGGTAGTAGTTCCAGCTGCAAATCACAGGTTTATAATAATGCACTCACTGTAATATATATATATATATATATATATATATATATATATATATATATATTGGTGACAACCAATACTAATACAGAGACTTATCTCTGGTGGTCCAGAAGCAGAAGCCCATGCTCTTACTGTGGCCTGGGTTTGATTCAAAGCACAAAATCAACCCAGCCACTTGAGGGGTTAACTCTTAGTGCCGGTCTCAAATAAGGATAAAATGGGAGGGTTGCATCAGAAAGGGCATCTGGCGTAAAAACCTCTGCCAAAATCGAACACAGTGGAACATCGGCATGTGAATTTAATTTGTTTTGGAGTTCTTAAGGAAAAAAATTGTATTACAATACAAATTTTCCCATTAGAATTAATGTAAATGTAAATCATCTGTTCCAGCCACCCAAAAAAATATGACCAATATTATCAATACTCAGCGTATGTAAACTGTATGGCTGCTTACAAAGAACTGACCCAAGCCAAGCATTCCATGGCAAGGGTCCTCACAGGAAGTCATGACACCTAGCTTGGGCTAAAAATAGAACAGACCACCCATGCCACCGATCTGTCAACAAAAAAACGCCAGAAAAACGACATAGCTTTGGAACGCATGTCCATGGTATCATGGGTTGACTCTTTGAAACAGCTTTCACTGACTGAAAACTTTTCACTTGATTTCACTTGGCTTTCCACTAACTGTTAGCAGGTTTTGAATGGCTCCTGTACATGTGCACGACTTAGCCAGCGTTTGGTTCAGTTTGGTTCGTTCGTTTGCCAAAAATGCTTTGTATGTTGATGCAAATTTCTTGCAAAATTTCAATTCTTAAGCCAAAATTTCATATACGAATCAGAAAGGAGCAGCCGAAGGACAACAACAACTAACACAAGGAATTACATGTTAAAAAATATAGTATGTAAATGTTGATATGGTAATTCACATTTTTTAAAGGATTCTGACATTTTTATGCTCGGTACCAGTGAGAGGTAACTTGACAACTATTAAATAAAAGTATAGCTATTACCGTTTTAAATAAATTAAAAATATCTCTGTAAACTTAAACTTTGTCATTTTTTTTCTAGATTATATTCATGGAAGGCTTCTTTGTGACAATGTCTACTGTTAAAAGCACTAAAATAAAATAGAATTAAATCAAATAGTAAAGGGCTGTATTGAAAGGCTTATAAAACCCACCAGGATGTGCTATTATTTGACAATCTAAGGCTTTAAGGTTCTATCACTTCACCTGCATCAAACCATTTTATTGTTGATTATTTTTCATGTTTCATGCTCATGTTTTATTTCTTACTTCACAATTAAATCGAAAATGATTTGCACAACAGTCCATGAACAATAATGAGTTGCACAATGTTGAAGATTTCTACCATCTACTGTACAGTGAAGGATATTTTTACTGCCACTGGCATTGCTCTCAGTGGAGTTCAATGAAAATGGATTTCAAAACATCATGCAAAGAATTGTGGGTGATTGAAGGATAAATAGACCAGCAGCATAACAATTATGAGCTTATGATTTTGTCCACCAGTTTGTAAATTTAGTGTACACTACCCACTCAGAATTATTTATGTTTTTGCCGTGAATATATACTATTTTTTGATAGTTGATGTCAGTATTACTATTATGAGTACTTGTCATTGTAGCTAACAAAAGAATTTCAATGAGAAGTTCTCCATTTGTCTGTAGATAATGGTAAATAATTTTATTTTACTTTGACTATCTGGAATTTCTCATGGCCGCAATCAGGATCCTTCACAATGCGACCGACTTCAAGCCAAGAAATGCAAAAAGACATAGTGTTAATGGTAAAGTTCTTGCACTGATTGTGAAGTTAGTCAGAGATGCAATAATAACTCTCCATAACCCTTCATAACTCTCCACAACCTTGCCCTAGAACCAAGTCCAGATATGGAGCACAGACTAACAGTGAATATCCCAGTCATCAGACTGCACATCGTCCCACAGTTCTATTGGTTTCCTTTAGAAGTCCACTGACTATAAAGTAATGGTTACTCGAGGGTATATCTTGCTAATTAAAGAGACTGTTTAACTCAATACCCTAGTTAAATGTAAATTCAATCAAACACTTTTCCTCTTATTTAACCTTTAATCTTAATTTACAATGTGCCACACATGTATAGGCAAATAATTAGCTGAACATTCAGCTAAAACGATTTACAAATAGTAAGAACTTTTCCTTTCATGTATTTCAGCAACTTTTTCAATATTGATTGATATAGTGTTTATCATACTCAGGGTCGCAGGGAGCCAGGAGTCTATCCCAAGGGCATTGGGGGCACAAGGATGGATAGAGTGAACAAGGTGGTAACCCATTGCAGAGCACAATCACATACACATTTACAATCTACATATGCTAATCAGCCTACATCACATGTGTTTGGACTGGTGGAGGAAAAAGGAGAACCCAGAGGAAACTCTCCTAAAGTACAGGGAGAGCAGAGGCAGGAATCAAACTCCAAACTTTGATATGTTTCGTTTTCTGAACCATTCCTCCTTTTTGGCATCCGAGGTGAAAATGACCCCAAACTCTTGACCTGTACCTGCATTTCTGCAAGCTCCACCAGACATCTGCTGCCTTTTTCTTCTCTAAAATAAAAGTAATTACATTCATAGTTTTGTTATTTAATGCCAGTGTCTCATTTTTATTTTGTAATTCCAGCTCTCTTTTTTTTTTTTAAATTTCATTTTCTATTCATAAAATAAAACAGCACAGCAGGTAGTGTAGTGAAGAGTTCAGAGATACCGTTGGCCTATCATAATACTGTCCTATTACAGATAAACACATGACTTAAACGTGGGAGGAAGTAGCAGCAGATGGACTCTTTACAGTGTATCCGTGTTCATGTGAAATATTATTCTCATTGTGGCACTGCATGTTGAGATTTGCTTTTATAAACTGATAAAATTTTATACGAGTTTTATGCTTTCCTCCCAAAAGAGGTTAGAGTACATCCATTATGCATATATCCCAAGTACCATTTCGCCTTGTTTGGATTGTGTCACAGTTGGAATTCGCAAACTTCTCACCCTTGAGAGTGACATAAAGATTATAGTTTATTTGTAGAAATAATATCAAGGTTTGAGTTTGAACACTGGTTCAAATTAGAACATTCATCCATTTCATGACCTGAATTTAATAGCTCACAAAATAACAAATTAACTAAAATGAATTTTAAAATGTAAATATATTTATTTATTTAAAAATAACTAGCTAACTAACTTTATTTATTTAACTAAATACATTTAAAAAAATAAATATTTTTATTTTTATAAAAATAAAATTAATATTATAAATTTTATATTATAAAATTTAAATATTTTTTTTATAATTTAACATAATTATTTTCATAATTAATTTTTATTTCCAAGTAGACTTACTTTAAATTATTATTATTATTATTATTATTATTATTATTATTATTATTATTATTATTATTATTATTGTTGTTGTTGTTGTTGTTGTTTTTATTGTTATTCTATTTTTCGATACTTATTCTGCCAGCCAGTCATTATCCTGGATGAACATAGGATGAACACAATATAGACAATCCAGTCCAATTAATGTCACATTCTCTTTACTCTCTTGACAGAATAGAACAGATTTGATGCCTCCGTGTGGTGAGCCGGACAGAACATAAAGTTTGTCTTGGATTGTTCTAGATATGCTCCATTTTAATAAGAAAAAAGTAAGCACACAAAACAGGAATAGAACAATATAAACTATAAATGTGCTGGCACTCAAAACTCTTTAGTGCAGGAGGAAGCCATAAAATTGGCTCAAACAGTAGGTTAGATAATGCTAGCGTTAAATGTTACTGACATTAATTAGCTACATGTTTGATAAAACATCTGTGTTTGCGTGTAGCACAGAAACATGTATTGAATTTTTAAATGTATATTGGAACGGATGAAACTCTGATAAAAATTTCAAGGGAAAGTATCTTGTTTAATTTTTTTAAAAAAGAGAAATTGAAAATGTATTGAAAGTCAAAAATCATTATAGGGCTGTGTGCCTTTTTCTATTCAATTCAACTCAATTTCTTTGTATAGAGCTTTTAAAAATGGACATTGTCTCAATGCAGCTGTACAGAAACAGAAAAGAATATATATATTTTAAAGTTAAGTTACTATTTTAATCCTATTTTATGCATCTATGAGCAAGGCAAGACGATGGCAAGGAAAAACTCTCTGAGATGATATGAGGAAGAAACCTTGAGAGGAACCAGATTCAGGGGAACCCATCCATATTTGGGTGACACTGTAGAGTAAATTATGTAAATGTAAATAATGTCCTTTCTGCAACAGCAACCAAGAGCTCTTAAGGAACTAGTAGGTTGGTGTAGTTTCTGAGTTCATTATAGAACTAGCACTAATTCCTTCTGTTGATTTTATTGCCATTTGTACCACAGCATTTTTTAATTCTTTATCCTAAATCGGTCAGAACTATGTCACTTTATGCTTACAGTTTACTATTATATCACTTGCTTAATCCAGCTACTTAAGAGTTCACTTATAATTTTTGCAGTGTGTCTGGGTAAGAGTGTACAACTGTAGAACAAGAAATTCACTACGTAGAGACACTTAAGTGGTTTGCTCAAGTGGTTAATGCTCTGGACTGTTGATTGGAGGATCAGCATTCAAGCTCTAGCACTGCCTAGCTGCCACTGTTGGGCCACTAAACAAGGCCCTTAACTCTCTCCGCTCCAGGGGTACTGTATAATGATTCACCATGTGCTCTGACTCCAACTTCCAAATCTGGGATATGAGAACAAAGAATTTCATTGTTCTGTAATGTATATGTGACAATAATAAAGGTTTCTTCTTCAAAACATAATTATTGTTTTGTATTAATGTATTATTTTAGGAATATATACAGTGGAACCTTATGAATTTTTGCCTTAAGAATTAAAATTTTGCAAGAAATTTGCATTGGCATATGAAGCATCTTTAGCATCGGAACAAACTGAACCGAACCCTGACTTAGTTGTGCATACATCCAGGAGCCGTTCAAAACTTGTTTGCATCAGTGAAAAGCCAAACAAAGCCAACCGAAACAACAGATTTTTCAGCGAAAACTATTTCAAAAGAGTCCGCATTCAAAAGCTACGTGATATTTCGGGTGTTTTTTGTTGATAGATTGGTGGCATGGGTGGTCTGATCTGTTTTTAGAACAAGCTTTGTGGCAAGACTTCCTGTGAGGACCATTGACATGGAATACTAGGCTTGGGGCAGCCATACAGTTTACATACGCTTTATATTGGTAATTTTAGTCATATTTTTGGGTGGCTGGAACGGACTATCTGCATTTAAATTATTTCTTTTGCAATACAAATCTTCGCCTTAAAAACTCGCCTCGAGGTTCCACTGTATAAGGATTTGTATAACTGCATGGCTTGGCCAGTAGTAAGGGGTTTTATTAATACCTTTATACTAATATGTTATTATTTCTATAGTAACAGCCCAAATGCTGAAATCTGTATGACAGATGACTCAAATCCAATCTAAGACTAAGGAAAGGTCTGTTTATAAGGGATATAACGTAACATGACAGAAACTAGCTTTTCCTGGATGTTCCACAACATTAAATCTAACTTGTAACACTAAATATAAACAGCTACAAATATACAACATGCCATTTGTTAATAAATGAAACACTGCAATCAATATTTTACAAATATACATGCAAGGAATACTGGTAGGAGAATGTTGGACATGGAGCTGCCAGGCAGGAGGTAAAGAGGAAGGCCAAAGAGGAGGTATATGGAAGTAATAAATTAGGATATGATGCTAGCGGGTGCAAGTGTTGCGGATGAGGAAGATAGGGATAGGTGGAGAGAGACAATTCGCTGTGGCCACCCCTGAAGGGAAAAGCCGAAAGAAGAAGAAGAAGAAGAAGATATGCAAGGAATAACACTCCTTGTGGGTGTATGAACATTATTCATTGTTGATTATTTCCTTGTACATGTTCATGTTTTAGTTTTTATTTACACAGTTAATTTTATCTTTTTCTAGAAAAATATTTCTATTTGATTTTATTATTTATTTATTCATTTTTTCTAAATGAATTGCCACTGAACAAAACTATGCAAGCTTGAAATAGGCACATATATATATATATATATATATATATATATATATATATATATATATATATATATATATATATAAAATAAGCTTAGTACACTTATATATATATATGGTTCATTAAAACCAGAAAATACCTGATGAAATATGATTAAATGCAGGATATTTTCAAGATTTTTTGTACTGTTGTTAAACTTTAAATGTGCATAAAATTTGGATACCACTCCTATAATCATTTGTGTGTTAGCAATTAAAGTGTTTTTATTTTGCCACAAGAGAAAGTTTTTCCATGATAAATTACTCAGCTTACTATTTGACTTTCAGTACCCTTACTTGAGTGAGCGCTGTTTGAAAACTGTATATAATCTTGTTTCTTCTCTCTGAGGCAATCCTCTGAATGGCTCTCAGGGGGAACACACTCTCTTCTTCATCACCCTATACTACTTCACATCAATCGTAGAGACAGAAAGAATCGGGCGACTCGGAGGCGCACTGTTTGGGCTTAAAACTGAGGCATCTTCGTGGTACTGTATGCAAATTGGCAAGATAAAGAAGGAGCAAGTTTTGAAGGACGAACTGTCATTTCGAGCTACAGTCGGAATCAGTTTTATTCCGGTGCTATTAATTACCTTCAGCTCGGAGGAGAGTAAGTTGATCGTACGACGGATAACAAGGACGGAGGGAAATAGAGACAGCAAAAAAGGACAAGTGAATAAAAGAGTGAACATCAGTCCACTAATGGAAAATCGGTTTTCGACAAAGAATTACAAGGAGCGCTGTTGTATTGACTCGATAGCCCTGTCTTAACAAGAAGCTTTGGACTTCATTCTGTGCTAAATGTTCAGGTTTTCTCTTGTCAGCAATTCATCCTTTCCCGATTCTACATACGTCAACATCTGCGTGAAGTGTATGAAGCTACAAGTTCATGCTTTTTCAGATGAAGCAGAATTGCGAATAAAGACAAATAACATTCACCCAAAGGACAAGCCAAGTCACTGAAGGGGAAAGGACACAACGTGCATTGACTTTGTGGAGTGGCTGCTTTCAATACAAGCTGACTTCATCTAGGTGAAACGTCATCTAGGATTTTGCAAAACATACCCAAGAGAGTGGTATCTTTTAAGATTAATTCTTTTGCCAGAGACTCCTTCAGATTGCAAGAGAAATAAATATAAATGAAATAATCTCTATATACCAATGTATTCAAAAGTACAAAAAAAGGAAGGTGCTAGGGGACTAAGAACATATTGCACATGGTATTATATTAAAGTACATTGTAATTATTGTGAAGTTTTGATACCGTCTGTGTTCATTTGGTCAGCTCTGCTCCCTACTGAAAAGGGGAAGACTTTTATTGGTAAAAGCCCAGGATGAAATGTTCTGTTTATCCTTCATACTGTTGTTGCCATCTTGTCTAATGACATACACTATGCTTTCGTGGTGAATTTCTGTGTTCTGTCTAACGGATTCGTTTTTTGTTGTTGTTGTTGTTATTTTTTTTTGTTTGTTTTGTACGGTGCTTTTTTAACATTCTTGTAAGTAATGTTGGTGCCTTTGCTATTTCCTAATAGAAGATAAATCCAGACCCTGGAATTGTAAGGTCGGTTCTGGAACCATCTACAAGCTAAAAAAAATCACAATTTTATGTGTTCGTTACATCAATAACAATCGCTAAAAATATGAAAGGTTTTTACCATTGAGGATCAAAACATTTCTTATTTTTATTCATATTTTTATGCATATTTTCAAAAAAAAATGTTCTTTATTATTTTTATTTATGCAATTAAATAGCACCATTTCTAACAATAAAATATTTATACAAAATATGAATAAAAATATTAAACATTTTATTATTGACTTTATTGAGGATCAAAACTTTTTCATATTGTTATTCATATTTTCATTAACAATTGTTTTTTTATGTCATTAAATGGCACTATTTATGATATAACACATAAAATAGTAATACAATAATATGAATAAAAATATGAAAATTTCCCCCATTGAGAATCAAAACTTTTCATATTTTTATTCATATTTTTAACATTTTTATGTAATTAAATGGCACCATTTATGATATAACACATAAAATAGTGATACAAAAAATATGAATCAAAATATGAAAAGTTTTCCACTTGGACTTTACTGAGGATCAAAACTTTGTGACATAAATATTACATTTATTTAATAGAATTGTCAGATCAAACCTTATATTTCCAGCAAGCACCTTATCCTTTTCTTGATTTTCCAGATAAATAAAGACTTTGAAATGACATTGTTTCATCAACACTGTTATTTACGTGCTGCTGAATATCTGAGAGGATTTATACAGAAAAATATTTTTTAAAGGTCTATAAAAATAGACACTGACACAGACACTGCTCTAGGTATAACATAATACAATGCTTAAAAATATAAGGTATTCCCCACGTTGTAGTAAAGATGTACACTTTTGAACGAAGCACATAATTCATTTAGTCTCCTTATTTATTACACATTAATAAGTGGACTTTTAGTCCAGGTTGAAAGCCTGAGTCAGAATCTTAATCCTTTTGCATTCTGTGTGAATAATACTAGTAGTTGTTGGTGCTTGTTGATATTATTGTTGACCTTTGTTGAAGCAGTACAACTAAAAAAAAAAACCCTGCCATTTCCAGCGGTACCTGATCGAGCCTTTTAAGGGACTGAAATTCATTCAGTGTCGGAAATAAAGAGACCGTGTCTGTAAATGTCACCCATCCATTTGGGATATCTGAAGCATTTGGATCGTCGTTGTGCAGCTGAACAGACTGTTCGTTTTGAGTTTGTTTCAGACACACACACACATACACACACACACACACATAAAAAACTCTGCATTTCCCTGAAGTGGAGGAAAGTAATTGAAATTTGTCTCAAAGCGGCATAATTTCCATGTTAAATAATTTATCTGACAATACCTGAGCAATTCAATGAATCAATTATAACAATGCTGCCGAGCTCAGCACCATAATGTACATCCGGCGCTTGGAGTAATTATTCGCTATCTCCAGCAGACACTCACTGGTGGTTATGGGGTGGGAAAGGGAGCCATCACAAAGAGATTGCATTGTGCCAGGCTCTTGCTGAATGACTGTTGTGATGATGCTATTTAATAGCGTGTCATTCATCTCTACAGGTACGCGCTACTGGGATTTACATCTTTATAATACAGCAGGACAAGCATTAATGCGTTTGAATCCAAGCAATTGTTCATCTCTCGGCTTTAACTCGTCTGCCGGACCTGGGCGTGTGGTTCTTCTGGGTTCTTCAACAAGTCACATAATAATCTTTCAGCCGGAAACTTATTTATGTGCCAGTTGTGAACTTGCATGGCACTTGTAAATGTGTTAGACAGGTGGGGTCATAAAAACCACTGAACAGTTGTGGGTTTATGAAACTGTTGTGCAAAATGGCAGCACGTGTAATGCATGCTAAACCCTTGATTGGGTCTGGAAAGATTTTTTTTTCCCTCTAGCCTTAATGTGAGGCTGGACAGAAATTCAATGAATTCAGGACTGGGCAAATAATAAAACGAAAAATCTATAGAAAATTCAACAAAAGCTCCAGTGTGCTAAACAGTCTTATATTTTTTGACTTAATGGAAATGTAACTGATGAAGTCAGGAAGTGGTGAGCTGATGCATTCATACTAAAGTACATATAGGATTATTATCTTCTAATGATGTCTAATTTACCACATTGGGTTTGAAAATTGAGTTTGAAATTAACAAAGTGTTAGCAAAACAATTC
This sequence comes from Hemibagrus wyckioides, assembly GCF_019097595.1. Taxonomy (NCBI): domain Eukaryota; kingdom Metazoa; phylum Chordata; class Actinopteri; order Siluriformes; family Bagridae; genus Hemibagrus; species Hemibagrus wyckioides. The sequence continues at coordinate 5,964,624 of NC_080713.1, forward strand.
CGGCATGAGATATGGAGTCCTTGCTTTTTGTGTAAAAAAAAAAAAAAAAAAAAACATTTATGGGTGATGTCTTTATTTTCTTTAACCCTGAGGTGACTGAAAATAAAGGTTCTGCATGTTAATTGAAAAATTAATTAAAAAAAAAAAAAAAGACAGAAAATCTGCTTGTCCTAATAATTGCCCAATTATTCTACAATTTGTACTAATTTCATTTAAATTAATTTAATTTAACTAATAACTAATAACTAATAACTACTAGACCGCAATATTAAGTAACTGTTGAATTAATTGGAAACACAACAAGCTAATGGTTGCACACCAGCTTTATGTTGAATATTACACGCTTAAAATACATAAACAATGGAACCTTGGCATACGGATGCTCTCCCTTATGAATTTTCGCCCTAAGAATTGAAATTTTGCAAGAAATTTGCATCGGCATATGAAAGAATTTTCGTCATACGAAAAAAACCGAACAGAACCGAACAAAAGCTACGTGATTTTTCACCTTAAGAACTTGCTGAGGTTTTACTGGAACTGTCATTGAATCTTTTACAGGCAAACAGTTATCACATCATTTCCTGCTATTAAGCACACTATAGCCATCACACCCATATGTACTTTTTGAACATGCCATTACAGATTTGCTATAATAATAGCCTCTGGTCTCTTCTCCACCTGAACCTTCTGGGAAGGCTTTCCGCTAGATATTGGAACATAGCTGTTGGGATTCGCCCATTTAACCACAAGAGCATTAGTGAGGTCAGGCACTGATGTTGGGTGAGGAGGTCTGGGGTACAGTCGGCATTCTAATTAATCCCATAGGTGTTCAGTGGGGTTGAGGTCAGGGCTCCGTGCAGGACACTCGAGTTCATCTGCTATAACCTTGGAAACCATGTCTTCACAGAGCTCTCTTTGTGCCCAGGGGAAATTTCAAGCTGGATCAGGTTAGGACCTCATAGTTCCAGTGAAAAGAAATTGAAAGAGAATTCCACAGCATATGAAGACCATCTATACAATTGTGTGCATCTAAATGTGTGGCAACACTTTGGAGAAGAGTGCGATGGTCAGGTGTCCACATACTTTTGGCCCTAGAATATCAATCAAAGCTCAGTATAATCATTTAGCTGGTGCTAAACTAATAAGAAGACTCACGTTTAAAAAGAATATACAGAATAATCATCCAATCAAATTGCAATCTTTGCAGTTACATCCTTTCCGTGAAGGTAAATTGATATCAATTTCAAAAGGGTGTGCAGTCATTTTGTGCAATTTGTCAGGTAGCTGATTTTAGTCCTCCTGAATTTAGGCCTAATGAGATCACATTGTGAATAGTTTGATATCAAATTGCATTTCAATGCGCGTGCATATTTTATATCATGTTGACAAAGCCAATCTGAAAAGCTATATTTGTTTGCAAGAATGTTAGTGTATTCGTGTATAAACCTATACAATGTACCTTTATCAGACCTTGACTAATCATAAATGCTGCCGTTTGTCATAGAATGGTGACAAAAACAATACGATAGAACCCGGTGTTCATAAAAACAATATTCAATAATGATTCTCCTATCACACAATGTAGTCCAATCGGTTGCTAAGCAGTAACGGCTTCAACGTCTTATTGTTTTAAAACCTGACACATCAATACAGAATAAAATTACTGGCATGTGTTCTATTGTACAATGCAGCTCAGCCAATCAGATTTTAGAACTGAACCTATCCATTAAAGGAAAATGATTTTATACTGGATGTCTATGCATGTGGTTGTATATTTTCATACTACATCAGCTCAACTTTACTTTCAGGATCTCCCCAGTAAGACCAGTTCACTCCGATCGGGTCTATAAATCCTTTCACTAGCATCTTTGTAAAATTGGCCTGCAGGGACATGCGATACTAATGAATTCTCACTAGCTTGTCACTACCAGAGCATAATGTTATGCCCAATCCTCATTTGAACCCCATTGATTTTTCTTTCCTTCTATTTTTTTCCGCTCTCTGCCTAGAGTGTTGTCGCTCTAGGGGGCTTGGGCGTAATTCAAAGCTTAGCTTGAGCTGGGAGACTGAAAGGAAGAAGCAGAAAGCTTGTTCGTAGCTTTTTAGGCCTAACACAGGCAAAGAAAGTGCTGAATCATGAATCATATGACCATCGATATCTTTTGTAGGCTCTCACGCTGTCCTTACACTGTACAAAGGTTTTAATAGGAGTTCCTCAAATCTACACCTACAGTATTAGGGCCATGTACAGAACGTACCATAAAAGCGTAGTCCTTTTTTATATTTCTCATTTCCCACAGCTTATCTTTTGACTTAATGACCCCGTCGAGTAAAATCACAGTGTTTGAGTAACACCTACAACGTTTGAATTAAACCTGATGTTCATTTGCGTATCTAAAGACTGTAAGTGTTAATTCAGCACTAGGGATTTTGCTGTGTAGTGTTCTTTGGTGGCAATAATATAACTATAAAGCACTGCGTCATTGAGATAGAAGGAATTGTCCTCTATTGTTTCTGAGCCGTAATTACAAACGCATCATTTTTCTCCCCTACAGCTGAGCAATGAGCCTCGTGAGTGCGTGGGATGAAGCAACATTACATAAAGACAGTGTGTTTTTCTTTTTTGTGTGTGTGTGTGTGTGTTTGTGGGGGACGTTAGCAGGGAGTAGCGGAGTTTGCTGATAAGAGCAGCCAACGAGTTGATTAAGGAAGGAGAATGACATTCGTCTCAGTTTATTCCGAATTCGAAATGAGGCTTAGGACAGGACCCTGAGGAATATTGCTAAGAAGCTGAAAACAAGTAAATAAACACATAAATATATAATATTTCAAATTATTACTCTTTGGCTTGGAACCTGATGACTCATAAATGCTTTATGGCTTTTTTATGACTACTTGCATTTCAACGATAATTCAAGATTTTAGAACAACGTGGGAGGATTTACTTCAAAGAATATATAGAAAGAAACAAACACTCCGCTCTTTTTTTTTTTTAGGGTTTCCCCCTATTTTCTTTTCAATTTGTCTTGCCAAATCTCACCTGCCAACCCCAATCATACAACAGCAAGCATCCAGGAAACGGACAAGGCTTAGCTCCCTCTGAGACATGTGAAGACTTAGCAGATTCAGAAGGAAGCACGTTCTGCCCTCTTCCTCATACAGATTGCCTAGTATCATTTAGAGTGACAGAAGAGAGAGAGAGAGAGAGAGAGAGTATGACTTCCCTTCCATCCAAATCTCTTACATTTGGCACACCCCCTTATCTCATTTTATACAACTAAGCAATTGAGGGATAAAGCCTGGTGGACCTGGTGGATTCAAACGCACACCCTTCCAATCAGTGGTCCAACACCTTAACCACTAAGCTACGACATCATATACCACAGCTCTGGGACTCCTGGCCACTAAGGGCTGTGGTATCATCATGTTTGGAACTTGCGATCTTCCAAAGATAGAGCACATATAATGTCTAAGGTACCTATAAAACAGGAGTGTTGAACGGTTTCGTGGATTAAAATTGAATTGAAAGAAAGAAAAGGTGTTAATGAGATGTAATTTCTCTATAGCAAGCAACAGTTTTTATCTTGTAGTCTATAGCAAGTCGCTGTTTTTTCTTTTCGTAGTATAGATGCAGTAAATAATTTTTTTTTAAATTAATTAATACTAGTAAAAATATACATTTTTAAAAAATATATAACATCTGCAGTCAGAATTATACATATTACTGTTGATATTTTGTATTTAGCCGAATTTCATATTAATAAAAGTATATAATAATTCAACTATGACTGCAAATCTCTTTCTTTGTAACTATTTATTATATTTTCATGATTGCTTCAAAACATTTTACAGTTTCGAAAATTGGAGAAAAAATGATTCAAGATGTTGCACTTGGAAATAGTAAAAATTCTGAATTTCATGTAAACAATTCAAAGATTCCACTTTTCACGCAAGTTATCGCCGATGATATTATTCCCAAAAAATTCGATTTTTAGTCAATTGAATGTTTTTACAATTATCTGCATTTATTATGAAAATGAAATGTGAAGTGCAGGCATCTAAACTGGAAATTAGATTATCTTTAAAAAAAAAAATCCACTCATCTTTGACTAGCCTTAATTGAATTTCAGATATCTACAGTATAACTTACACAGCTATCCTGAATGTGAAAAATGGCTCTAGCTATATTGTTGCTAATTAAAATTATACATAACATTTACTATTAGCATTCGACTAGGTTGCATCGTCAAATCATCCTAGCTGCTAATTTGAGCGACTAATCATGACGCTGTTAGCTAGACTTAGTCAAAGTTTTCCAATATTTACAATCAGTTGCTAAAAACAGTGTTACATAGAAATGGAGGCTTTCTTTCTTGTACTGTTTTGCTCATATTGTACTTTATTTTATGTTTTTCTACTTTAAAAAATTTGAAGCTTCACTTTAACTTGTACTTAGATGTCTTATTGTATATTAAGTTGCATAAAAGATTTCAGCACTTCTCCCAACTCTGTAGATTTTAGCATTGTGGTATTCTGTCAAACATCATTTCTAAGAAAGTTCTGTCTAGCTAAGTGCTGAATGAAATGCTCAGCCAGTCAGCGTAGCCAAAAGTTCTTGATTGATTCAATTTTTTTTCTTCCGCTACACACAAAGGGTGCTATAACAAGGGAACAGATTGTGACAGACTGAGTAGGATGCCATCACTTCAGTCAATAAAAGTGATTACAAGTGTCAGGAAGTGTTACACCACCAACTTTGCTCTAGCATATAATTGGTAGCAGGGCATGCTGGGTGATAATTGCTGTTCATCAGATTGGATTTTTACCACTAGAGACTTTTTGGTCTCAGCAAAGACACCTGCAGATCTCAGATATTACACTTTCCATATTGACGGGTCCCTCGTGGACTTCCAGTCCGCAATTTCTCAAATATAAAAATAAGGATATTTCAATTGAATAAAATAAACTGAGAAAAGTTTCCTCTCACTATTATTAGTGTTGTCTCTCAGGGGTTAGGTATCAAGTCTAAAATTTCAAATGATGGCTAGAGAGTGCAGAGGAAAAGAAATATGACACTGAGAATAACCGATCTCATCCTACCACACTGCCAGTCAAACGTTTGGAAGGATCTGATCAGAGGAAAGTTTTTCTTTCATTTTAGGATGATATATTTACAATTTATTTACTATCTTGTGTCACCCAAATGAGGATGAGGTTCCTTTCTTAATCTGGTTCCTCTCACGGTTTCTTCGTCATATCATCTCAGGGAGTTTTTTCCTTGCCACTGTCACATCAATCTTGCTCATTAGGGATAAAGTTTAGGTATAAATAATATCTTAACATTGCTTTGAGACCATGTCCATTGTTTAAAGCGCTATACAAATAAATTGGATATATATTCTAAATTTCAAAGTATTTCTGAAATGTTCATATTCATAAAACTTTAACATGGCATGACCAAGAACAGAATCTCTCCAACAGTGGCAACAAAAACAAGATTTACAGCAAATACAGGAATATCAGTTTTGTCTGAACATGCAGCAGAACATATTAAGATTTGGTAGAAATAATTTGGACATAATAGTAAAATATTGTAACACAAATATCAAGACATTTTCTTATACACAGGGTGAAGCATGGTGATGGCAGCATCATAAACAGTCTCCTAAAAAGTTATTAAATAAAACAGACGCCTAAATAGTTTCTACCCAAGTGCCATTATAGAACTACAACATTCAACTACTAGATGTGAAATAAACTACCATCTTGCCAACAGTTATATATTCTTTAATTCTTCTCTTTTATTTATTTTAATGTATTTAATGTACATATCTGCCTATTTTGCACATTTTGTACACAGTTGCTATTGCATATCCGTTTACAATTATATTGGCGTGAAAATACATATTACGTGCAGTGTGTTCAAACTTTGTATATGTGTGCATTAAAAAAAGGTGAGTGTAACACACACACACACACACACATACATATACACACACACACACACAATCAACATCCTCCAGTTAGTAGTATTCCGGATTCATTAGGGTACTGTGGCTTCCTTCCCCTCTTCCTCTCTTCATTTTCATCAAAACATTGCAGATGAGGTCCTGAGCCCAATTAATCACAGTGCCGTGCTTCCTCACACACACACTCTTACACACACACACACACACACACACACACACACACATTAATCAATCAGCTCACCACGGATGCTAACGGCCCTTCACCGAGCCTGGCAGCTCTGTCAGCCAACATCAACACACACACCACACACACACACACATACAAAAATATATACCAACACTCCCACAGAGACACACGCATAAATGTGAGCACCCACCATGACGCATTCACACTACATCATGTGTCACATGCTCAAACTTCAATACCCTCACGCTAACACGCTTGCTGCACTGACCAACTCACGCACACACACACACACACATAATCTCTAATAATTTCTCTAAATAACTGAGAAAATTAGAAGGTGACAAAATGATCTTAGGCGTCAAGAGCAGAATGTTCCGGTACTAATTAAATGTCTCTTATCATAATTTATTTAATTTATTTTTTAGTATTATTTATACAGTTTGAAACATTAAATGTAATATTAAATGCATGGGTCTATACTATTGGCTAGACAGTTGTGGGTTTAAATCCCAGGACTGGCAGGAAGCCAATGTCCAATATTTTTTGAACTGAAAAACAACAACAAGAAGAACAAAAAAGGAATTTAATGGAGTACATGGCCATTTATTTTTTTACACCAGATTATAAAAAATCGCAAAGAATGTGATCACAGAACACAATACAACACAACAGGTTGCACAAAGCCTAATGTAGCTCACACAAGACCTCCATATGCTCTTGGAATATATATATATATATCCACTATATTGCCAAAAGTATTCGCTCACCTGCCTTGACTCGCATATGAACTTAAGTGACATCCCATTCCTAATCCATAGGGTTCAATATGACGTCGGTCCACCCTTTGCAGCTATAACAGCTTCAACTCTTCTGGGAAGGCTGTCCACAAGGTTTAGGAGTGTGTTTATGGGAATTTTTGATCATTCTTCCAGAAGCGCATTTGTGAGGTCACACACTGATGTTGGACGAGAAGGCCTGGCTCTCAGTCTCCGCTGTAATTCATCTCAAAGGTGTTCTATCGGGTTGAGGTCAGGACTCTGTGCAGGCCAGTCAAGTTCATCCACACCAGACTCTGTCATCCATGTCTTTATGGACCTTGCTTTGCGCACTGGTGCACAGTCATGTTGGAAGAGGAAGGGGCCAGCTCCAAACTGTTCCCACAAAGTTGGGAGCATGGAATTGTCCAAAATGTCTTGGTATGCTGAAGCATTCAGAGTTCCTTTCACTGGGACTAAGGGGCCGAGCCCAGCTCCTGAAAAACAACCCCACACCATAATCCCCCCTCCACCAAACTTTACACTTGGCACAATGCAGTCAGACAAGTACCGTTCTCCTGGCAACCGCCAAACCCAGACTCGTCCATCAGATTGCCAGATGGAGAAGCGTGATTCGTCACTCCAGAGAACGCGTCTCCACTGCTCTAGAGTCCAGTGGCGGCGTGCTTCACACCACTGCATCCGACGCTTTGCATTGCACTTGGTGATGTATGGCTTGGATGCAGCTGCTCGGCCATGGAAACCCATTCCATGAAGCTCTCTGCGCACTGTTCTTGAGCTAATCTGAAGGCCACATGAAGTTTGGAGGTCTGTAGCGATTGACTCTGCAGAAAGTTGGCAACCTCTTCGCACTATGAGCCTCAACCTCCGCTGACCCCGCTCCGTCAGTTTACGTGGCCTACCACTCCGTGGCTGAGTTGCTGTCGTTCCCAAACACTTCCACGTTCTTATAATACAGCTGACAGTTGACTGTGGAATATTTAGGAGCGAGGAAATTTCACGACTGGATTTGTTGCACAGGTGGCATCCTATCACAGTTCCACGCTGGAATTCACTGAGCTCCTGAGAGCGACCCATTCTTTCACAAATGTTTGTAAAAACAGTCTGCATGCCTAGGTGCTTGATTTTATACACCTGTGGCCATGGAAGTGATCGGAACACCTGATTCTGATTATTTGGATGGGTGAGCGAATACTTTTGGCAATATAGTGTATATATATATTTATATATATATATATAAAGAGAGAGAGAGAGAGAGAGAGAGGAAGGTCAAGAGCCTAGAGAGAAAGAAAAATAGCCTCTTACTCTTATTCACCTCTAAAAGGTGTCTCCTATTTTTGATGTCAGCAACAAGCTCCGCCTCCTTAATTAACCCACAACGGAAATCTTCTTAATTAACCGAATGCTCCAAAGACATAACTAATGCTCTATGGTTTGCCAGTGTTTTAATAAAAAGTGAAATATCTTGTAAATAACTGAGATTTACCATTAGCTACAACGTGTGTTGGCTACTAGAATTGATGCTAGTGAAAGCTTACATTAAAAGCTAGTTAGATAATTTAACAAATTAGCTCAACTTACCTCAACATGGTTTTTTGTTGTTGTTATTGTTTCTGTTTTTAATTAGATGGATGGTTCATGCCTGTTAACGAGACTCTTCATTTTGTGCAAGTCTTTAGATGTACTTTAGCATATAGAAAAATTGTGCTCATCGTTAACACTCCACAGTCGTCAATAAGGAGAGTCAGAATGCAGAACTGCTGCTCACTGCATGCTGTCAAGTCTTCCGACTCCTACAAACATGGCTGCACCAGACTACACTTCCCAGAATACTCCAACACTTCCCTGACTTCTGATTAAACTCAACTGTTTCCAGTTACTCACTCACTTACTCAAACACTCACTCACTCACACACTCACTCACTCACTCACTCACAGTGTCACTCACTCACTCAAACACTCACTCACACACTCACTTACCCACACACTCACTCACTCACTCAAACACTCACTCACACTGTCACTCACTCACTCACTCACACACTCACTCACAGTGTCACTCACTCACTCAAACACTCACTCACTCACTCACTCACTCACTCACAGTGTCACTCACTCACTCACACACTCACTCACTCACTCACACACTCACACACTCACTCACTCACTCACTCACTCACACACTCACTCACTCACTCACTCACTCACTCACTCACTCACACACTCACTCACACACTCACTCACTCACTCACTCACTCACACACTCACTCACTCACACACTCACTCACTCACTCACTCACACACTCACTCACTCACTCACACACTCACTCACTCACTCACTCACTCACTCACTCACTCACTCACTCACTCACTCACTCACACACTCACTCACTCACTCACTCACTCACAGTGTCACTCACTCACTCACACACTCACTCACACACTCACTTACCCACACACTCACTCACTTACACACTCACTCACTCACTCACTCACACACTCACTCACTCACTCACTCACTCACTCACACACTCACTCACTCACTCACTCACTCACTCACTCACTCACTCACTCACTCACTCACTCACTCACTCACTCACACACTCACTCACTCACTCACTCACTCACTCACACTGTCACTCACTCACTCACACACTCACTCACTCACTCACTCACTCACTCACACTGTCACTCACTCACTCACACACTCACTCACTCACTCACTCACTCACTCACTCACTCACACTGTCACTCACTCACTCACACACTCACTCACTCACTCACTCACTCACTCACTCACAGTGTCACTCACTCACTCACACACTCACTCACTCACTCACTCACTCACATTGTCACTCACTCACTCACTCACTCACCCACTCACTCACTCACTCACTCACTCACACACTCACTCACTCACTCACTCACTCACACACTCACTCACTCACTCACTTACCCACACACTCACTCACTCACACTGTCACTCACTCACTCACACACTCACTCACTCACTTACCCACACACTCACTCACTCACTCACACACTCACTCACTCACTCACTCACTCACACTCTCAGTCACTCACACTGTCACTCACTCACTCACACACTCACTCACTCACTCACTCACTCACTCACTCACTCACTCACTCACACTGTCACTCACTCACTCACACACTCACTCACTCACTCACTCACTCACTCACAGTGTCACTCACTCACTCACACACTCACTCACTCACTCACTCACTCACTCACTCACTCACAGTGTCACTCACTCACTCACTCACTCACAGTGTCACTCACTCACTCACACACTCACTCACTCACTCACTCACTCACATTGTCACTCACTCACTCACTCACCCACTCACTCACTCACTCACACACTCACACACTCACTCACTCACTCACACACTCACTCACTCACTCACTCACACACTCACTCACTCACACACTCACTCACTCACTCACTCACTCACACACTCACTCACTCACTCACTCACTCACACTGTCACTCACTCACTCACACACTCACTCACTCACTCACTCACTCACTCACTCACTCACTCACAGTGTCACTCACTCACTCACACACTTACTCACTCATACACACACTCACTCACTCACTCACTCACTCACACACTTACTCACTCACACACTCACTCACTCACACACTCACATATTCACTCACTCACTCACACTCTCAGTCACTCACACTGTCACTCACTCACTCACACACTCACTCACTCACTCACTCACTCACTCACACTGTCACTCACTCACTCACACACTCACTCACTCACTCACTCACTCACAGTGTCACTCACTCACTCACACACTTACTCACTCATACACTCACTCACTCACTCACACACTCACACACTTACTCACTCACACACTCACTCACTCACACACTCACATATTCACTCACTCACACTCTCACTCACTCACACTTACTCACTCACACACTCACTCACTCACACACTCACTCACATATTCACTCACTCACTCACTCTCTCACTAACTCACCCACTCACCCACCCACTCACACTGTCACTCACTCACTCACTCACTCACACACTCACTCACCCACACACTCACTCACACACTCACTCACTCACTCACTCACTCACTCACACACTCACTCACTCACCCACACACTCACTCACACACTCACTCACACACTTACTCACTCACTCACTCACTCACTCACACTGTCACTCACTCACTCACACACTCACTCACTCACACACTCACTCACACACACTCACTCACTCACTCACACACTCACTCACACACTCACTCACACTGTCACTCAATCACTCACACACTCACTCACTCACACACTCACTCACACACTTACTCACTCACACACTCACTCACTCACTCACTCACACACTCACTCACCCACTCACTCACTCACTCACTCACTCACACACTCACTCACTCACTCACTCACTCACACACTCACTCACACTGTCACTCACTCACTCACACACTCACTCACTCACTCAATCACACACTTACTCACTCACTCACTCACACACTCACTCACACACTCACTCACTCACTCACTCACTCACTCACTCACTCACTCACTAACACTGTCACTCACTCACTCACACACTCACTCACTCACTCACTCACTAACACTGTCACTCACTCACTCACACACTCACTCACACACTCACTCACTCACTCAATCACACACTCACTCACACACTCACTCTCTCACTCACTCACACACTCACTCACACACTCACTCACACTGTCACTCAATCACTCACACACTCACTCACACACTCACTCACTCACTCACTCACACACTCACTCACACACTCACTCACCCACTCACTCACTCACTCACTCACTCACTCACACACTCACTCACTCACTCACTCACTCACACACTCACACACTTACTCACTCACACACTCACTCACTCACTAACACTGTCACTCACTCACTCACACACTCACTCACACACTCACTCACTCAATCACACACTCACTCACACACTCACTCACTCACACACTCACTCACTCACTCACACACTCACACACTTACTCACTCACTCACTCAATCACTCACACTCACACACTCACACACTTACTCACACACTCACTCACACACTCACTCACACTGTCACTCACTCACTCACACACTCACACTTACTCACTCACTCACTCACACTGTCACTCACTCACACTCACTCACTCACTCACACTCTCACTCACTCACACTCAAACACTTACTCACTCACTCACTCACTCACCCACACACTCACTCACACACTCACTCACACACTTACTCACTCACTCACTCACTCACTCACTCACTCACTCACTCACACACTCACTCACTCACACTGTCACTCACTCACCCACTCACTCAGTCACACACTCACTCACACACTCACTCACTGACTCACACACTCACTCACTCACTCACACACTCAATCACTCACTCACACACTCACTCACACACTCACTCACTCACTCACTCACTCACACACTCACTCACTCACTCACACACTCACTCACTCACACACTCACTCACTCACTCACTCACCCACACACTCACTCACTCACCCACACACTCACTCACTCACTCACACACTCACCCACTCACTCACTCACTCACTCACTCACACTGTCACTCACTCACCCACACACTCACTCACACACTCACTCACACACTTACTCACTCACTCACTCACTCACACACTCACTCACTCACTCACACACTCACTCACACACTCACTCACTCTCTCACTAACTCACCCACTCACACTGTCACTCACTCACTCACACTGTCACTCACTCACTCACTCACTCACACACTCACTCACTCACTCACTCACCCACACACTCACTCACACACTAACTCACACACTCACTCACACTGTTACTCACTCACACACACTCACTCACTCACTCACTCACACACTCACTCACTCACTCACTCACACACTCACTCACACACTCACTCACACTGTCACTCAATCACTCACACACTCACTCACTCACACACTCACTCACCCACTCACTCACTCACTCACTCACTCACACACTCACCCACTCACTCACTCACTCACTCACTCACTCAATCACACACTCACTCAATCACACACTTACTCACTCACTCACTCACACACTCACACACTCACTCACTCACTCACTCAATCACACACCCACTCACTCACTCACTCACTCACTCACACACTCACTCACACTGTCACTCACTCACTCACCCACACACTCACTCACACACTCACTCACACACTTACTCACTCACTCACTCACACACTCACTCACTCACTCACTCACTCACTCACACACTCACTCTCTCACTAACTCACCCACTCACCCACCCACTCACACTGTCACTCACTCACTCACTCACACTGTCACTCACTCACTCACTCACTCACCCACACACTCACTCACACACTCACTCACACACTCACTCACTCACTCACTCACACTGTTACTCACTCACTCACACACTCACTCACTCACCCACTCACTCACACACACTCACTCACTCACTCACTCACTCACTCACTCACTCACACACACACTCACTCACTCACTCACACACACACTCACTCACACACTCACTCACACTGTCACTCAATCACTCACACACTCACTCACTCACTCACTCACACACTCACTCACTCACTCACTCACTCACTCACTCACACACTCACTCACTCACTCACTCACTCACTCACTCACTCACTCACTCACTCACTCACTCACTCAATCACACACTCACTCAATCACACACTTACTCACTCACTCACTCACTCACTCACACTGTCACTCACTCACTCACACACTCACTCACTCACACACTCACTCACTCACACACTCACTCACTCACTCACACTCTCACTCACTCACACACTCAAACACTTACTCACTCACACTGTCACTCACTCACTCACCCACTCACTCAATCACACACTTACTCACTCACTCACTCACTCACACTGTCACTCACTCACTCACACACTCACTCACTCACACACTCACTCACTCACACACTCACTCACTCACTCACTCACTCACTCACTCACACTCTCACTCACTCACACACTCAAACACTTACTCACTCACACTGTCACTCACTCACTCACCCACTCACTCACTCACACACTCACTCACTCACACAGTCACTCACACACTCACTCACACACTCACTCACTCACTCACTCACTCACTCACTCACTCAATCACACACCCACTCACTCACTCACTCACTCACTCACTCACACACTCACTCACACTGTCACTCACTCACTCACCCACACACTCACTCACACACTCACTCACACACTTACTCACTCACTCACTCACTCACACACTCACTCACTCACTCACTCACACACTCACTCTCTCACTAACTCACCCACTCACCCACCCACTCACACTGTCACTCACTCACTCACACTGTCACTCACTCACTCACTCACTCACCCACACACTCACTCACACACTCACTCACACACTCACTCACTCACTCACTCACTCACTCACACTGTTACTCACTCACTCACACACTCACTCACTCACCCACTCACTCACACACACTCACTCACTCACTCACACACTCACTCACTCACTCACTCACTCACCCACTCACTCACACACACTCACTCACTCACTCACACACTCACTCACACACTCACTCACACTGTCACTCAATCACTCACACACTCACTCACCCACTCACTCACTCACTCACACACTCACTCACTCACCCACTCACTCACTCACTCACTCACTCACTCACTCACACACTCACTCACTCACTCACTCAATCACACACTCACTCACTCACTCACTCACTCACTCACTCACTCACTCACTCACTCACTCAATCACACACTCACTCACTCACTCACACACTCACTCACTCACTCACACACTCACTCACTCACTCAATCACACACTTACTCACTCACTCACTCACTCACTCACTCACTCACTCACACACTCACTCACACACTCACTCACTCACTCAATCACACACTCACTCACACACTCACTCTCTCACTCACTCACACACTCACTCACACACTCACTCACACTGTCACTCAATCACTCACACACTCACTCACACACTCACTCACACACTTACTCACTCACTCACACACTCACTCACACACTCACTCACTCACTCACTCACTCACACACTCACTCACACACTTACTCACTCACACACTCACTCACTCACACACTCACACACTTACTCACTCACACACTCACTCACTCACATATTCACTCACTCACTCACACTCTCACTCACTCACACTTACTCACTCACTCACTCACTCACTCACTCACACACTCACTCACTCACACTCTCACTCACTCACTCACTCACTCACACACTCACTCACTCACACACTCACTCACTCACACACTCACTCACTCACTCACTCACTCACTCACTCACTCACTAACACTCTCACTCACTCACACACTCAAACACTTACTCACTCACACTGTCACTCACTCACTCACCCACTCACTCAGTCACACACTCACTCACACACTCACTCACTCACACACTCACTCACACACTCACTCACACACTCACTCACACACTTACTCACTCACACACTCACTCACTCTCTCACTAACTCACCCACTCACCCACCCACTCACAAACTCACTCACTCACTCACTCACTCACTCACTCACTCACACTGTCACTCACTCACTCACCCACTCACTCAGTCACACACTCACTCACACACTCACTCACTCACTCACTCACTCACTCACTCACTCACTCACTCACACTGTCACTCACTCACTCACCCACTCACTCAGTCACACACTCACTCACACACTCACTCACTCACTCACTCACTCACACACTCACTCACTCACACACTCACTCACATATTCACTTACTCACACACACACTCACTCACTCACTCACTCACACACTCACTCACACACTCACTCACATACTCACTCACTCACACACTCCCTCACTCCCTCACTCACTCACATACTCACTCACATACTCACACACTCACTCACACACTCACTCACACACTCACTCACATACTCACTCACTCACACACTCCCTCACTCCCTCACTCACTCCCTCACTCACTCACATACTCACTCACACACTCCCTCACTCCCTCACTCACTCACATACTCACTCACACACTCCCTCACTCACTCACTCAATCACTTTATATTGCACTTTAAGTCACTAGTACACCACAAAATATACAGTGACATGTGGTGAGATCGGTGGCTGGTGAGGCACTGACTCTTATTAGAGTCATATTTACAAATATATTAATTCAATAGAGTAGCTTAAATTCACCATTCACTTGGCGGCTTTCACTTTGATTAATGGTTATTTATTGCCTCCTGTTCTGAGTGTAAATTCAGTTTTTTGATAAAGCTTTGATAAAGAATCTTCCAAATTTTGCTGTCAGAGCAAAAAACTAGCGTATTAGTGCTTGCCATCTCTGTGGAGAATAAGAGCAACAGCAGGAAAAGCATAAACCTGTGGGCTCACCCACGCCCCCTCCAGTAAGGCAGAGGTACCAGCTGCCTCAGCTCCTGCTTTTTCAGTGCAGTATGTCAGCTCAGCAAGACTAAATACAGTGGAACCTCAGCATACGAATTTAATTCGTTTTGGAGGCAAGTTCTTAAGGCGAGAATTTGTACTGCGATACGAATTTTCCCATAAAAAAATTATGTAAATGCAGATCATCCGTTCCAGCCACCCAAAAATATGACTAATATGAAGCGTATGTAAACTGTATGGCTGCTTACAAAGAACTGATCTAAGCCAAGCATTCCATGTCACAGGAAGTCATGCCACCAAGCTTGGGCTAAAAATAGAACAGACCACCCATGCCATCAATCTGTCAACACAAAAAAATCACCTAGCTTTTGACGTTGGTATCGTGAGTTAACTCTTTTGAAACAGCTTTTACATTTATAGCACAGAAATTACATTTATAGTACAGACCAGTGGATAAAACGTAATATTTGTTTTTTTTTACTTTTCATGATGATTGGTAAGGCAGAGCCTCACCTGCTCCCCCTCACCCCATGTCCCTGAAAGTATATGTTCACTGCGCTCTGTCTAAGTCCTTGCTTTTCCAAGGCTTATTTTCTGCCGTTTTTCTTATTGTTTCCGGATTGGGCAGCACACTGTCTTAGTGATTAGCACTGTTGCCTCACAGCAAGAAGGTCCTGGGTTTGAATCCCGGGTTCGAACAGGCAGGGGCCTTTCTGTGTGGAGTTTGCATGTTCCCCCTGTGGGTTTACTCTGGGTACTCTAGTTTCTTCCCACAGTCCAAAAACATGTACATTAGTTTGATTGGTAATTCTAAATTGCCCATAGGTGTGAGTGTGAGTGGTTGTCTGTCTATATGTGGCCCTGTGATAAACTGGTGACCTGTCCAGGGTGTACCCCTGCCTTTCGCCCAATTTGTGTTGGGATAGGCTCCAGCAGACCCTCGTGACCATAATTAGGGATGAAGCGGGTATAGACAATGGATGGATATTTCTGTGTTTTGCCTAATCTTTTTAACACTGTTTGTTGCTGACATGACCTGTCCTTGTTTCTCACTTTGAAATTGATTGACATTTTGGATCTTCAAAAAACTGCTTTATCTACATTGAAATCATTTCATTTTCTCATAACCTGACAGATAGCTTTTGTTTTTCATGCTATATATAATTCTAGGGCAAGAATATCTCAGGAGGTCGTCAGCTTTTAAAATATTTAAACCATTATTACCAACAACCATAACACGGTCACTAAGATCACGGTTTTCCTCCTGAGCTTTTGACAAGATAATTACATGAATACCCGGCGAGTTCTTAATAAAGTGTCTAAACGTGCATGTTTTATTTAGAAATAGATATAGAAGTGGTCATTTCTTCAGGCAGAGCGTTGAATTGGATAATGTTTGGCTTTTGTGTGTCTCGTAGCCGTCTCACACTTCCTCCTTACGATTAGAGCATGAAAAACCATGCGGAATAAAACTGCCCATATTTGAGAGACATGGTGTCATTTCTGCTCAGCTTTGTGCCGAATGCATGTGACAGGGCTTTTAACACGACGGCTGTTCTCCCATAAAGCTGCTGAGAGAAAGAGAGAGAGTGATGAACAGAGGGAGAGCGGAGAGGAGAGAAATGGTGTGAGTATATAGTGCAGTGAAGCTCTCCGTATCTTATTCAAGTGCTCCCTAAAACCTCCTCAAAATGGATCCAATTATGGAGCAGGCCTTGCAGTGGTGCTTGTAGGAGTCAATGCAATTGTGTAACCCTAATTTTCCCTGCCGCCGGTGCATTGACGCCTGACACAGTCCTGTCAGTGGTGCTGAGACTCGTCTCTCTCTCTCTCTCTCTCTCTCTCTCTCTTTGCACTGACGCTGAAATGAGTTCTCCCCTCTTAGCTGCCCTAATGCTCAAAGTCCAAATTTCAAAAAGCAACGAGAGACAGAAAATCATCCGTCTCTGCTTGAGAAACCCATCGAAGCTTTAGCACCCAATCTTGAGTTCTGTCTTTTCTGCCAATTCACAGACACCGTATCAGGGATGCAGCCCAAACATAAAGAAATTGATTTAGTTCTTAAACACCTGAATGAAACATTTTGTTAGTCTCGAGTGTTTGCGTTCTGTTGAATTGATGTTCTCTTTCCTTCTGCTCCAGGTTTACTCGAACACTGTGCTTGATCGGTGTTTGGATGTGTCTGTACTCCTCTGTTTGTGTAATATATCCTCTATATCTCCTAGTGTGCTGCGACATCTTACAAGATTGAATCTGTAATTCTAAGCTGTCTTTCATAAAGTCAAGTAGAGACTGTTGTCTCATCATTTCTGTTCCTGTATTTTTTCCATAGTTCTCATAGGTTTTAACTAGGGTTCTAATTTCCCCAGCTTTTATTAGGTTTCTTTTTATTAACAATTTGTCTGGGGAAAAAAAATGATGAAAAATTTAACCTATTCTTTCCTGACAGTACTACACTTCTATAAAGTTCTTTAGGGCTCTGGGTTGTTGATCAGAAGATTAGGATTCAAGCCCCAGCACTGCCAAGTTGCCCACAGGGGTGCTGCATCATGACTGACCCTGGATGGGATATGTAAATAAAGAATTTCACTGTGCAGTAAAGTATATGTGACAAATAAAGGCACCTCAACTTAATGTTAAGAAAATCTCACACATACTTTACGGGCTGATTTCAAATGCTAGGTTTCCAAGTGAAATTGTCACTGATGAAGGAGTAACATGTATAACTTGACAGAAAGAGAGAGAGAGAGAGAGAGAGAGAGGGAGACATATTATTGGGTATGCTTTTGTACTCTAATGGTTTAACCCTTTCACCAGTATAAACAAATGGATTATTTTATTGCCGGAAGTCTGATATAAAAATTAGTGAGTACACTCTTGGCTTTCACCGAGAGACATTTGTTTTTCCTGCTGTTACCTTACACAGAATTTTAGTGGTTGAAGATATCGCCGTCAAATTTCAGACACTTATTAAAGAAAGCACTTGGGGCATCTCAGAGAGCAGAAATGGGTTTTAATATCACCATTTCATCTGATATAAAACATTTGTGTGGATAAAGCTGTTTGTCTGTATTGATATGAGCCCTTAAGCATCATTGTGGCATGTGACATGACAAAGTAATTCAATGCTGGACATTGTGGTGTAGTCAAAAATGCTCCAAAAGTGCTTTGCATGATCAGATTATAATTTGATGCTGAGACACACTGAACCTTTTTTTTCTGAACCCCTTGTACATGGTGCTGTCCATTTATGATCAGATCAGGACTCATTTTTAATGCTAGGTGTGAACGGGAGCTTCAAGATTGTGATGCTTGGCAGTTTTTGGCAACCTCATGCTTGTAAAAACAAAATAATTCTTATGAAACGTCAAACAGTTAATGTCATTTACATGACGTTGAAGGAAATTCTATTTGAATTAAAGAGAAGATGAAGCTCACAGGTCACTGTAATGTTGGCAGTGCTGGATAATATTGGATATCGACTCATACTTTATATTAATTTTCACTGCTTGGCTACAAGTATTGGATTGAAAATGGAAAAATTGCCTCAGCAGCCATAATTGTTTTTTTTTAATTGCTGTTTGGATTAATGTCAATGGTTAAAGATCCACACAGCAGCCTCAGAGACTGACCACAAAGTAGCCTTAGGTTCCTATTTGCTACAATGTTAGTCCTTAAACAGTGAAAACCACACTCAGTGTATCACAGCACCATGTGTACTCAGAACACTTGATAGAAAATTGAGCAGATTGATTAAAAATTGAAAACATCATAGAATGGCAGTATGCCTTTCTGATTGGTCAGAAGGACGTGTTGTGAATCTGTCTTTCCCTTGTCTGGCATTTAGACCTCACATGCTGTCGCAGTTTGGCTCGCCCAGACTCATAAATGCTTTATGGCTTTATTTATGACTGCTTATGATAGGACAATAGCATCTGGCTGATCTGTGTAGGCTTGTAGGTTGCCTGTTCCAAAATAGGCCCTCGCTCCTCATAAAATGGTCGTGTGACTCCTCAGATTAAACGCGTTACCCAACACCGCTCGGCTTCTGTTTCTCAGGTTTGCTCTTTGACATGAAATCACAAAAGAAAAACACACTAACAAACCAAAACTCCTTGGAGTGTTAGGATTTTAAGTACACAACCTTTTTTCTGATCATCAAACTCTTCAAGCAAGGAAAAAATGAAAGGGAATGCAGGGACTAGAAAATTTACTGCAGATAGCTGCAAATCTCTCGGCTTTGATCTCCGCAGTCATCAAAGGCATGCACGCTCCAAAATGGAGATGTTCGAGCGCATGTTCAAGCAGTTCATATTCCTCAAGAGAGCGTCAAATAAATAAAATTTCCATTCTCCTCCTGCTGCGTTTAATGCGATCCGATCGGGCGCTGCTAGCGCTCGCATATCAACTTTGATTTCACATAAACATCTCGTAATCATCAGGTTACCTCTCTTTAATCAAGTCTAGCAAGACGCAAAATTATTGTGGTGGGCTCTAATCTCACGAAGCACTTGATTTCAGCTGTGTGTGTGTGTGTGTGAGAGAGAGATTTATTCGCATGGTTTACCGAGGTCTCTTAAAGCACGGTTTATTTTTGGCTTATTCCACACTTCAGCATCCAGCATTAATAAAACAGCAAATCTGCTGAACTGAATCAGCAAGGCACAGATCATGTTGTAAAGTGATAGTGGCGCTGGGAAAGCGATTAGAGACACCTGCTCTGACCAAAAGACAAAGTGCAGCTCCTCGACAGATAGTATCTGTGGATTTCTGGGTTTACAGTGATAGGTGTTGGATTGTGTGTTTCGTAGAACATTTTGGACATCCAAATTTGTTAATAGAAAATGTCTGATGCTGACTGGTGAGAATTAAACGTAGTTGTGTGTGGAATGTTGAGGGGGAATCTTCATCTTGTTTGAAACACTACAAAGATTTACTATTAACAAAAGGGTTTTTTGGTGTTGTTAGATCTTTTGAGGTGGGTAGGGTTGCCAGGTCACACCATTTTCCCCTTTAATCACCAATTATCACCATTTATATTCTGAATTTCTGTAAGGATTTGCGACAATGTCCAATGTTAAAAGCCATCTACACATTAAAGTGGCACCTGCACATTCAATTTAATTATCCAATCAGCCAATCCTGTTGCTGCGTGATACATAAAATGATGCAAATACAGGTCAAAATCTTCAGTTCATTTTCAAATCTAACATTGGAATGGGTGCGAAAAAGTGATATCAGTGATTTTCTGTCATGGTAGTTGATGGCAGAAGGGCAGGTTTGTGTTTTTCTGAATTGATTTTCGAGAAATGTGTGGAAAACGAAAACAAAAACTAAATCATCCAGTGGGTTTTAGCTCTCTAAGTGGAAATGCTTTGTTGATGAGAGAGGTTAGAGGTGACAGTAACACAAAGAACAACTCTTCACAGCCATGGTGAGCAGAAAAGCATCTTTAAATGCACAACACATCACATGTTGATGCAGATATGCTACAACAGAGAAAGACCATATCAGGTTCTATATGTATGTGCTGAAGAAAGGAAAAAGTCAAAATGATTTCAGCTTTTTTTAAGCGTCAGATACAGCATTTAGTTAGCGGTGTGTATCTGTAGCACAGGCCCAATATACGCTGATACAAATCTGTCTAGATTGCAAGTCTAATCATTTTTCATAACGTGAGCCGAACTGTTCTACCGAGCTGCCAGTTTATTACTTACTCAATTGGAAAAACTAATAAACTGAGAACTGTGTATATGGTCATGTTATGGGTGAGTAAATATAGCGAGTTTACGGCTGAGTAAATAACATTTATGCATGAAGAGCGCTGTATTACTCATCACTATAATGTTACAGTGTCTGTATTTCCTCTAGCGTCTGAAATAGACTTTAAACTTTCCAAAATAAACCTTGGAATTTGTGTTCCAAGTAAAACAGCTGCAAGTTTCACTGAGGATCTTGACGCTTTGCCAAGCAGAATTAATTTGCTTCCACCGAAGCACCGTCTCTCATGTCAATCTTAATAGCGGCTACGAGCTGCCATGTCTGCCAATCAATGATATTTTAATGAGAAAAAGGTCAACTCTTCAGCTTTACTGTGACAGTGTAAATTGTCGTTTACCACCATGAAGTTCAACATCAACAGAGCAGTTCGTCTGATGCCCCACTCCCCATTGATCCGACCTCAATCTGGCAGATTTATTCAAACAAGGCCTCAAACCGTCAGTCCAGGAAATGGGACCTGGTTCTTTGCTGGTCATATATGTAGACACTAATTGCTTGTTTATGCCTTAATGGTGGATGATTTGTGGCAGAGAGACATTCACAATTGATCTGAATGCTGAGTAATGGTAATGCGAACCCAGTGGACTGGGAGATTGAAGGGCTGATGTTCACAGCAATGATGCTTAAATGGACTGGATCTTGCTTTTTTTTTCTCTCACTTGTTATGATGTGGGTCAGATCGATTATTAGTAAGATGCAGTCTAACCCATGGATTGGATTTATTCTATAATGTCCTGTACCTGACATCAGATAATTGAGGATGAGTGCTTTGGTGGTGTACAATTTGGTATGGAGCCAGTTCTAACTCAGTACACTCTAAGTGGTTGTAATTGGTTTTCGCTGGAAACATTTCCAATACTACTGTAGCGTAATGTAGAAATGTAACCAAATACGAACACATTTTGGTATTCAGAATTTATTCTGGATGGATAAAAGGAAAGGAGGCACAATACTTGTGGGATTTTTTTTTTTGTTCGATTTCAGAATTTCTTTTTAGACTAGACACATTGAGACAACATTTGCAAAAGGGGAAGGTTCTTCTTTCATACTAGCAAGCTTTGAGAGCTTACTGGACAAAGAAAGGATTCATCCATTTTTTCAGACCATAACTGTCTGGTAATGGTCAAGCTGGATTCAGGGTGCTGGTTTTTCATAAATTGGTAAACTGAGCTATCTAAACTCATTCAAAAATATTCTCATTACTCAAGTGATGTACCTCAGATTCATTCTCCGTCCAGGCACTACTCAAAATTTCTTTCCAGTGTTTCCAGTAACATCACTATGAGGTTCATATTCAAAGACAAAATACACTCACAGAGTTAAATGATAATACACTAATTATTTGGAGCACGAAACAGATACAAATACAGACAGTGTCACTGTGTTACACCCCTAGTGTAATCATAGCCATTTCCAATGTAATACTCAATGTAATATTTTCCAAGTAAATCAGGCCCAGGATATTTGATTGACACAAAGCTAACAAGAGTTTGACGGTATTTGGCCCGAGGATGGCTTCGGGCTGACGCTGTCCCTGTCTAAACATTGTGTGCTAAAACATATGACAGCAAGCATTCAGGGATTTTGGGTGGCAAAATAATGTCTTCACTACCTGTCACCGTTTTCCAAGCACAATCTTCTGATGGATCTGCTTACCCCATTTTATTATATGAGTCACATTCAAAATGACATATTTCTAGTAAATGTGTGTGCACTTTTATAACTCCTTTTCTCTGGGTGGTTGGACCGTACCATTGTTTCCTTTTGATGCATGCCCCATTTAGAGTACAGTTAATGTAGCTATTATTCTAAAGATTTGTGGCCTATCAGCTTTGGGGTAATGGCCCTCTGGTAGCCTGTGTAATGGCTGTGCATTGTCATGAAATATGAAGTGAGAGGCTCATCATTAATGTATGACTGCCTGCCTTTTGCTCATAATGTTTTCTTTTCCCTGCCACAAAGCACTCGTTGATAACGGGCGACCTAAAGGAACGTTTGGAATGTGTTTAATGGGACGACATGCTTCTTTAGACTCGCAATTAAAAGTATGTGGATTCAAGGATGAAAAGCAAATTAGTTCTCGGCAAATACGGCTATTTTTACTCACTTCTACAGAGGAATTGTTCTAGCGCACATAGACACGGTCTGGTTTTTGGGTTGTTAATTTTTTAACTCTACAGATGGCAAATATGCCAGAAGGCCTGGGAGAACCCTTTACATACTCAAATTTGGACATTTTCTACTATTTATAGTTATCTCCAGATGTGAAAAAGAACATCGCATTTAACCTTACATACTTGTAGATAGTTTTATATCATTATACATAACTTAGACATAAGCAATATTACTGTCTAATTGTAAGGAATTGTTCATGATAAAAAATAAGTTCTTTTCTTAGTTACTCATTTCTAACTCTAACATTGCTAACAACTGGTGGATAAGGAATTGCTTCATTCTGCATTTCGTGCTTATTTTAATATCATTAATGTCTTTTAATGAGATCATTTATAGATTTTAAAACTTTGCTGCCATCTGTACCGAGTATGTAAGGAGGTTTCTCTGTTTTTATGATTATATGATGCTCCAGGAGCATTTTGACAGCTGGTATTCGATTCCATTTTATTTGTTTAGCCCTTTTAACAATGGACAAAGCAAAGCAGCTTCATAGGAATATAAAAATTCTGAATAAAATTTGCAATGTTTAAAATTTTTAATTTATATTTACCCCTAATGAGCGAGACAGAGGGAATGGTGGCAAAGAAAAACCTCCTGAGACGATATGAGAAGCAGTAAGAGAAAAAGGGAACGAATCCTCATCTGGGTGACAGCAGAGAGTGTGATTATAAATAATTAACTTTCTGTAACCGTGTATAGTCAAGTGGAATTGTGCAACAAGGAGCTTTTGAGCAAATATAATTAAAAAAACTGAACTTATTTTGTCCATTTTACTATGGCAGGTACTTCAAATTGTGAGAAAACTGAGCTGAGATAGAAAGGTTGCTTCAGACAGACTGACTGTGTTTACCATTTGTTAAAGTGTCTCCTTATGTGATAGCCAAAACAAGATTAGGAAATAGCATAAATAAAAAAACATTTCCATTTTGTTTTCATTAAATATATTTATGTTCTCTTGGAGCACAGATGTCACAGTATATTAAATTGGCAGGAAAACCCAATTTGGTCAAAACACGATTTCTCATTTTGTCTGTTTTCCAGATTTTAGCCACAGCAACATCTGACTGGTTTTCTCAGACCGCTACACAAACACATTCATTTTCAGGAAATTATTTATGCAATTTATGAAACATATATTCCACGATGACACGTGTATGCCCTTCTATGAAACACATCCCTACCCATAATCGCTAAACTTAATTAGGGAGAATACACAAGTTAAAATTAATGAGTAAAGATCTCATTAAAACAGAGTCTGTCCTTTTACGGCTGTGTGTGTGTGTGTAGGTGTGTGTGCGTGTCTGCATCAGTGTGTGTAAGTGTCTGTGTGAGACCATGAGGAGCCTGCGTCATTCAGAAGGCAGTGATTAATTGTGCCACACGCAATTAGCCCATCAAATCGAGT
This sequence comes from Hemibagrus wyckioides, assembly GCF_019097595.1. Taxonomy (NCBI): domain Eukaryota; kingdom Metazoa; phylum Chordata; class Actinopteri; order Siluriformes; family Bagridae; genus Hemibagrus; species Hemibagrus wyckioides. The sequence continues at coordinate 5,990,491 of NC_080713.1, forward strand.
GTGTCCTTCTCCCCTGTGACGAGGTGATGTCAGAATTTAATGCAGAGGTACTATCCTGTTCTATTCCTCAGCAGAGAAAATGACCGATGTGTGAGGAACTCTGAATGTGAGAACAGTCTTCTATTTTCTTGGTATGGTTGATGATGGATTATAAAGATGTTGGCTATATACACTATATAGCAAAAATATTTAAGGATACCTGACCATCACACCCATATGAGGGCCATCTCTAAACCGTTGCTTCAAATTTGGAAGCACAAAAATGTATAAAATCTTAGAATTTCCCTTCACTGGAACTAAGAGACCCAAACCTGTTTTAGCTTGACAATGCTCCTGTGCACAAAAAGAGCTCCATGTCATCATGGTTTGGCAGGGTTGGAGTGGAAGAACTCAAAAACACTATAAAGATGAATTGGAACCTCATCCCAACATCAGTACCTGGGGGATGTGGTAGCTTAGTGGTGAAGGTGGTGGACTACTGATCGGAAGGTTGAGTTTGAATCCCAGGTCCACCAAGCTGCTACTGCTGGGCTCTTGAGCAAGGCCCTTAGCCCTCAATTGCTCTTGTAGATTGTTGTGAATTCACCGAAGCATATCAGGAGACATTGGGATATCTTTCAAGCAGAAGTTACTCTTTATTGAGGACTCGGTGTGCGTTGCTGCGGTCATCCAAGTCCAGTGAAAAGGAACAACAGTTGCAGTTTTAAAGGGTTTGAGTGGGCAGGCCTTGAAGGTGTGACAATACAAAAGCCTAGAGGTGAGAAAAAAACCCCAGGGGGAGGTGGACCTCACCGGTGTCGACTCCCTGGTATGATAATTCAAAAGCCTAGAGGTGATACTCTTAAACAAAGTATTGAATGGGAGAAAGGTCCCCAGAGTTGGCCCCCTACCTGTCAGCTAGTTCACAGTTTCTGATCACTGTCTGATTTGATCACCATTTGGTGGTGAGAGCTAGGATATGTAAATGTTATTCAAAGAGAAATGTATGCTACAGTAGATTCTAGAGTGACCTCAAAACATGTTTTCCTACAAGATGAATGCTCGCAAATCTCCACATCTAGTGGAAAGCCTTCCCAGAAGAGTGGAGCTTATTGCAACAGTAAATGTGGACAAAAACTAAAACAGGATGCTCAAAAAGGGTGATACAGTGAGCTATCCATAAACTTCTGTCCATCATGCTATCCATGTTCTTTCTGTTATTCTTGATTCCTCAAGTCTAAATAAATGCTATTTCTTTTACTTCCATTTTTACTTTCTTCTGCAACTACTCCATCTTTTTCCCTCATTTCCCCTCATTTGTTTCCCTTTCTCTGATGAATGCTCAGAATTTTCCATCCGAGTAAAGGGACATTGCTTAGATGAGAGGAGATGAGAGTAGAATAGTAAAATTAATGGAGCTAATAAACTGACTAATGAACAACCCAAAACTTCTTCTTCTTCTTCAGAAACCCAGCTTGGTTTGCTTTCTTTACCTTTGAAAATGTTTGCTATAATTTTGGAATTTTAGAATTTTTAATAACCAAAAACCATTGCTTGACAGATTGCAACCTTATCTGGTGAAGTCTTACGTGCATGAAGTCAGCTATGTTTCTGGTACAGGTATTTGTTAGCTCATGCAACCAGAATAGGTTAGTTAGTCAGCCAACTAACCTATTCTGGTTGCATGAGCTAACAAATGCTTGTATTCAGTGAGCAGGGCCATGTTTAACATCCTCGACTCTCAGTCAAAGTTAGTTTAGGATTTAGCTTAATATTTTAACAAATTTGTGATGTGCTTAGTGATTGTGTTACTAATTATTTGTTTTCCCCATGAGCTGATACCATAAGGAGGGAAATTGTTAACTGGATACAATGGTGTTTAATAGAAAGAAAAATACCAACATCGAATAGTTTGCTGCTATCTCCTCAATACCAAAAGTATTTCTTGAGATTGACAATGGCATTGAAATCACTGAGAAATCCAGTGTAGAAATGGTGGAGATCTCGGTGCCAGCCTTAAACTTCTGGAAGTTCTGCAGCTATATGTTGCATCTGAGTTAAAATAGAGACTTGACTCACTTAGAGATCTGTAAGATGATGAGTGTGATAGTGTGGACAGTCAGTGGTGTTAGAATGAAAGCTGTAATTTGGGAAGCCGATCTACTGCTTCTCTCTGTTTGAGTAGATAAGACTTGAGGTAGTCGAAGGGCATTATGGGTAATGTTAAAATGAATCTAAACCAACATGTTAAAAGATATTCAATATAAAACTCTTGAAATAGAAATCTTAGACTGTATTGACGATCACATTTTTATTATAAAGGTCAAATTATACAGGGTGGATATTTGCTTTTTAACGTTTAATGCTCTCCCAATGACAGTATATATATTTTTTACAGTTACACCACTGACTGCAAATTCCAAATATGTGAATCAACAAGTGAATCCATTCATGGCATGTTTGCTTTTTGGAATTTCAGTAAGACAATGTAAAACAGACTTCAAATCTTAATCGTATCTGTTAAAAACATGACAAAATTATTATTATTATTTTTTGCCATGGATGGTGATTAATAATGACAAGGCTATTAGGTATTCTCCTCACAGTCTTTAATTCCCGCTTCGTAGCTTGTCATCTCTTCCCTATTCAGCCCACATTAAACATGGGCTCCGGCACATTTCCACCTGTTCTTGTCTAATAAGAAAGCAATGAAACGGTCCTGTAAAACTGCATATAAATCTTCCAGGGTGCTAATAAAAAAGTCCCTCCAGGCAGTTAGAGCAGTTGCCGTTGATTGTGCAACACTAAGCATTAGTGTTTGCTGCCTCTTAGAAGTAATGCTGTAAATATATCACAGACAACCACTCGGATGCCTTCTATTGCTCTGGCCATCATCTTCTAATTACATGTGAGAAGTAAAAGCTCATGCTGAAGTGCTTCCAAATGCTTTGGACAACAGGTATTCTCAAGAAAAAATTTCTTTCAGCATTTTTAGTAGGGATGCAACCAATGCAAATACATTATTTGGATGGAATAAATAAATAGAAACAAATACAGATAATAAAAGTACAAAAAGTTGGTCACTGTTCTTCTTCTTCTTCTTCTTCTTCTTCTTCTTCTTATCATCATCATCATCATCATGGATCATCCATCCATTCATCCAGGGGTCTCAGGGTACAAGGCAGGGGACAAATCAGCCTGTAATGCATATCTTTGGACTAGGGTAAGAAACTGGAGAACCCCTGAAGAAACCTCTGTAGCATGACCTCCACATGCTCCAGAATTGCACCCCTAGCCCCTGAGATGCAAGGTAAATAATATGATAACCATTAAGCCAATATGACCCCAAGATGCTGATAATGCTGGCATGGAGTAACACTATGGATTCATATCTGAAAACAGATACAGATTTAAATATCTGGGACACAAAACAGACACGGTTACTGATAACATCATCGCAGTACACCCCTGATATTTAGCGAGCAAGATGAGCAGGTGATGGTGTGAGGAATAAACTTTTACATCAGCCACATTTGGAATATGAATCCTCCTCAGGATATGTACCTTTATTTATTTTAAATGGAAACTGTAATAAATGGTATAAACAGAACATTTGCGAGACAGTTAAAGGTTTCATAGGGACACACACATGATGTTAGAACAATTGTGCACAACAGGATGGTGTTAATGGTACAACATTAAAGATTGAATTCCTCTGGAGCATCCATGTGGGTTTATATGAAGCTGGCTGATATCAAAGCACATGGAAATGGGTCACAAAGCAATGAAGCTGACAACATCCTGTTTCTTCAGAACGCGTATCACTAACAGCCTTGGTTAACGTTAAAAAGATTTCACTCCAAAACTGAGGATGCTGAAATACTAATGCTGATGCACACTTATATGTAGCAATGAGGTCTATGGGAAAGTGAAGAAAGTACAACCATGACTTGTTCGATATCATGCGATTTGTAACATGTAGTTCCTGACGTCCAGAATCATACTCATGTTGTTTATTTGGGCAAATAGAACTTGAGAAGTCCATAGCAGTAACCAGAACACAGGTGGGCAACCTCGCACAAGGATAATCTATAAATTGGACACAAACAAGGTCAGTACCAGGATACATGGAAATAAAAATATATGCAGACAAATCAAGAATTAACACAAAACAGCAGGACACAATCAGGTAACAAGCAAATGACAAAACAGGGGGCGGAGACAGAGGCAAGACTAATGTGAACATACTGTTCTGGTCACCATGGGAACTGTGGAAGGAATAATAAAGGAGGAATAATATTGGAAAGGAATAATATTAGAAGATATGAACTCTTGTCCCAACTTTAACCTTAACTGTAACATTTCATACCTGGGAGAAAATGGGGAAATGGTGGCTGATGGCCAATTTTAACAGCACTGCACATATTCTGCCTTGGAGAACCAGAGTTAGGCTTTTTTTTTTTTTTTATCCTGGTGGATCTGGAGCCTATCCTGGAAACACTGGGTATGAGATAGGAATAAACCCTGGGTGTGATGTCGATCCATTGCAGGGATTAATTAGCTGATTTACAGGAAATGTTACCAAATCATACCAGGCCAGTTTGACTTATTGAATTTTGCAGTATCAAATCAGGTAAATTGGCTAATTCCCACCCACCGGTTAGATCTACCCTGTCATATGACAGCTATTAACTATCATGGTGGTTTTCATTCTGAATCTGAGCGTGATTTGTCCCAGCACCCCCTGCAGCACTGGTCTGGATTCAGATTGAATTGATTCTATTGATACGGAACATCGCGTCACTTTTTTTAAGCCTCACAATGTTCCACTGTCACTCAAGGGTTGTGGAAACGAATGATGATGTCATCAGCTAAAGCACATGCGCAGGATACTGAACTACAGACCCGGGTACAAGTTGCGTTCACATTCACAGGGATTGTGGCAAAGTTCCAACGCAACCGCCAGCTTTCACATTACCAATTTTTCATGCGGACGAAACCGTGTTCTGCTTCAGATTAAATTTCCAGTGTGAAATCCCCTTGAGCATCAGCCACTGTGACATTATCAGGATTTAAAACTTGTAATCTCTGGATGTTAGTAAGAACTCTTAGACTTTTCTTAGATTTCTCAGGGAAGATTCGGCCACTAAACTGGGTGAAAACAGTACTTTATGTGTAACATGTGATGCAAAACCATTGTGTCATTAGTACATACAGAATTCAGCACAAAATCAGGGAAAGAAATGACCGAAATGGTGCAGTATTCAAATTCTGGGTGTATATTTCGAGTTATTTTTATTCTATTCAGTTGTCAGTTTTCATGCAAGGTTAAACTTCAACATCCAGAACCTGTCAAAAATATTCAAACCTGTTTCAAAATCATCTGAGAATAATTCACACATCTTGGAGTCTGTTTTTGTTTTGTATTACACATCACTTCTGGAATTCTTGTGATATGAAGATTGACAAATACCGTTAGATGACACGGCAGCAATGACCAAGCAAAAATGAGTAATCAGTGATCGATTACATGCTGTCTTTTATTTCCACTGCTATTCTCTCTCTCTCTCTCTCTCTAATGCCCTTTCTCATTTTCTCCCTCTCTCTCGCCCACTCTTATGCCCTTTCTCACTCTCTCTTTCTCTCTCTCACTTGCTCATTCTTGCTCATCCCTCTCTCATGATCTCACTCAAGTAATATCTCTCTCTCTCTCTCTCTCTCTCTGTCTCTTACTTGCTCACTCTTGCTCATCCCTCTCTCATGATCTCACTCATGTAATATCTCTCACTCTCTCTCTCTCTCTCTCTCTCTCTCTCTCTCACTTGCTCACTCTTGCTCATCCCTCTCTCATGATCTCACTCGTAATATCTCTCACTCTCTATTTCTCTCTCTCTCTCTCTCTCTCTCTCTCTCTCTCTCTCTCTCTAACTCTCTCTCTCACTTGCTCACTCTTGCTCATCCCTCTTTCATGATCTCACTAATGTTATACCTCTTACTCTCTGTCTCTGTCTCTCTCTCTCTCTCTCTCTCTCTCTCTCCCCTATTGTCATGGCTTTCAGTGATTCAGTGTGACCCTGCTGCTGATCATGGACTGTGGATTCATTTCCATGATAACAGTCTACTTCAGAGTCTGTCCAGGAAGGCAGGAGATTATTCTAAAATGTGCACACCTCATTTCTGGAAAAGAAAAACAGAAAGCAGTGAGAGAGAGAGAGAGAGAGAGAGTTAGTTATCATGCATCCTGGGTAATTTCTTATGAGAATCTTATGAGTGCAACCTCCAATATTCTTTTATTCAGTGGCCTCATTATTAGGTACAGTGCACAATAATGTTTTGGTGTATCTACAGTACAGAGAATCCCAGGTCCATCGAGCTACCACTGTTGGGCCCTTGAGCAAGGCCCTTAACCCTTAACTGCTCAACTGTATAAAATGAGATAAATCTCAAAAGTCGCTCTGGGTAATGGCATCTGCCATATGCTTTAAATGTAAATGTAAATGAATAAGAAATTAAGGAAGGAGAGAAGAAAATAAACTAGTATGTAAGTAAGCACTCCAGTAAGCAATTACATAGGCAATTAAGTAAATACAGAAGTAAATATTGAAGGAAGTATATAAGTAAGTGAGGGATGGAAGGAAGGAAGGAAAACAAGAATGAAGGAAAGAAATAAACAAGCAAGTAATTAAGTAAGTAAATAAAATCAAATCAAAGTAAGCAAGTAAACAAACACATGGCTAATTATGTAAGTATGGAAGGAAGGAAAGGAGGAAAGAAGAAAATAAAGAAGTAAGTATGTAAGTATACAATTAAGGCAATTAAGTGAGTATGTAAGGAAGGAAGGAAAAAAGAATGACGGAAAGAAATAAACATGTAAGTAATCAAATAAGTAAGTAAATACAATCAAAGTAAGCAAGTAAACAAATACATGCTTAATTAAGTAAGTATGGAAGGAAGTCAGGAAGGAAGGAAGGAAATAAACAAGCAAGTATGAAAGTATATAATCAAGGCAATTAAGTAAGTATGGAAGGAAAGAAGGAAGGAAAAAAAAGAATGAAGGAAAGAAATAAACGTGTAAATAATTAATTAAGTAAGTAAATGTAATTAAGTAAGCAAGTAAACAAGTACATAGCTAGTTAAGTAAGTATAGAAGGAAGTAAAGCAGGAAGGAAGGAAATAAATAAGTAAGTAAGCAAGCAAGCAAGCAACTCATTTTTGTGTCTTGACATTAACCAAAAACCTTTATCACTTTGCCTTTGCCTGTTACAAAGTGCTGACACTGGAGATTCCTCCCAAAAGTGCTTCAGAAATATCTCATCACAGTCTCCTCAACACCTCAACACCACATCAATGATTAAACACCTTTTATTCCCAAGCAAGTTAGTAAGTAAGTAGGAAAATAAGTAAATAAGCAGGTAAGAAGGAAAGAAAATAAACAGCAACCTTACAGAACACTTCACATCAATGACCTAAAGACCCAATTACACATTTTGCATCAATATCCTCATAATCAACTTCTTTTAAAGATAATATTAGAAGAAGAAATAAAAAAAAAAAACAATCAATACATTCAGACTACTCAGAATCAAGCATTCAGGAGCACTGTGGTGTATTAGGATAGAACTGTGTTGATGAGCTTTAAATCATGAACTTGTGCTGCATCAATAGGAAATCCACAGCTTCGCTCTAAGCCGTTCCGGGGGATATCAATATTTGTTGAGAGCTCAGAAGGAAAGGGACATGTTAATAATCCATGGCTTAATACAGCCGGCCTGCATGTGAAGTGGCACAGAGATGCGTCATCTGCAAATGTAACCAGGATAATTCACCACATGCTCAAGTGTATGTTGGATTTAGTTGGGTCTGCTCAGTCACACTGCTACATTCAGCATGGATGTTTGAGGTAAATAAAAAAGCCCAGGTCTAGAAAAAAGTCCAACAGTTGGATCATACGGCTTATATATTATATTTTATCCTATTAATGCCGTAGTTGCTATTATCTCCAGCCTGCTTGGACCACGGTAGCAGGATAAAAAAAAAAAAAAATGTAAAAAATAATACAAAAGTCACTCCTTTTTATTTATATATATATATATATATATATATATATATTTTAATTTTATTTTTATTTTCTTCTTTTTACTAAGTCCAGCCTCAGCTTTGGAAATTCATTTCTAGCAGTATTCAACATGTGTACAATGTGTACCAAGTTCTCTGAGCTACAGAGTCACTCTTTTCCCTCCTAGTGTTTTATTCATGTCTCTTCTTCCATGCTTTGAAGCTTGAGAAGACGTGTGGACACTTTTTAATTTATGAGCCTGTAATCTGGTTATTTATTTATCTCCCCGCCCTCCCCCCCTATCCACACCCCCCCCCCCCATCACCCCCCCCCCCCAGAGAAGGGACGTACAGTATGTACAGAAGTGCCCTTTTTTCCCAATTTGTACACTATCAAAGAAAACTAATGCTTAATGCACTCACTTGCCACATAAACACCAGACCAGTAGCGCATCCTGAGCAGCTATCTATTTTTATTTATTTATTTAACAGAGACATTAATGCACTTCGTTTACAAGAAGTTGGGATGTTGCATAAGATTGTCATTAACAATCAAATCTTCAAAATACCAGTCAGAATTTTAAGATGACTAAAATAAATATGGGATATCAGATTTTACATGCCATTGAATATTGAATATATTGTAAGTGGGAGGTTATAAATCAAAGTATATATATATTTTTTTTATTGAATTAAAATAATATATAATTTAACAGATCGTTAAGTTAAAATTGTATTTTCTTTGATTTTATTTATTAGTTAATATTTTTGAATAACAGAATGGGCATAAATAAACTTAATTCTGAGTTTTAAGAAAAAGTATAACATTAACGGTCATAAAAAATGTATGTATATGAAATCCAATAAATTATCTCCTATCTTTGTTCTTCCTTCCCTTCTTTCTTTGTTTCTTTACTTTCTTTTGATACTTTATTAAATATGTATGGATCTATGTCAAAATCATGGAAGATCAAAACATTTCATTAAGCATGGTGATTCATACGAAACGCAATTTATTTCTTTATATAAATAATTGTTTGAAGTATCAGTATAATTACTGAAGACATATCATTTATTTACTTTAATTTATTATTATTTTTAAGTTAAGGCAAGATGTGAAATGCATAATAATAACAATAATATTCTTTTTATACAACATCAATAATAATAATAATAATAATAATAATAATAATAATAATAATAGTAATAGTAATAATGGAGTTGTTTTAATCTTACACCTTTACAGATGTGAAATACTATCTATCTATCTATCTATCTATCTATCTATCTATCTATCTATCTATCTATCTATCTATCTATCTATCTATCTATCTATCTATCTATGTCTATTTGTCTCTGTCTGTCTGTCTGTCTGGCTGTCTATCTATCTATCTATCTATCTATCTATCTATCTATCTATCTATCTATCTATCTATCTATCTATCTATCTATCTATCTATCTATCTATGTCTATTTGTCTCTGTCTGTCTGTCTGTCTGTCTGTCTGTCTATCTATCTATCTATCTATCTATCTATCTATCTATCTATCTATCTATCTATCTATCTATCTAGGTCTATTTGTCTCTGTCTGTCTATCTATCTATCTATCTATCTATCTATCTATCTATCTATCTATCTATCTATCTATCTATCTATCTGTCTATCTGTCTATTTGTCTCTGTCTGTCTATCTATCTATCTATCTATCTATCTATCTATCTATCTATCTATCTATCTATCTATCTATCTATCTATGTCTATTTGTCTCTATCTATCTATCTATCTATCTATCTATCTATCTATCTATCTATCTATCTATCTATCTATCTATCTATGTCTATTTGTCTCTGTCTGTCTGTCTGTCTGTCTATCTATCTATCTATCTATCTATCTATCTATCTATCTATCTATCTATCTATCTATCTATCTATCTATCTATCTATCTATCTATGTCTATTTGTCTCTGTCTGTCTGTCTGGCTGTCTATCTATCTATCTATCTATCTATCTATCTATCTATCTATCTATCTATCTATCTATCTATCTATCTATGTCTATTTGTCTCTGTCTGTCTGTCTGTCTGTCTGTCTGTCTGTCTATCTATCTATCTATCTATCTATCTATCTATCTATCTATCTATCTATCTATCTATCTATCTATCTAGGTCTATTTGTCTCTGTCTGTCTGTCTATCTATCTATCTATCTATCTATCTATCTATCTATCTATCTATCTGTCTATCTGTCTATTTGTCTCTGTCTGTCTATCTATCTATCTATCTATCTATCTATCTATCTATCTATCTATCTATCTATCTATCTATGTCTATTTGTCTCTATCTATCTATCTATCTATCTATCTATCTATCTATCTATCTATCTATCTATCTATCTATGTCTATTTGTCTCTATCTATCTATCTATCTATCTATCTATCTATCTATCTATCTATCTATCTATCTATCTATCTATGTCTATTTGTCTCTATCTATCTATCTATCTATCTATCTATCTATCTATCTATCTATCTATCTATCTATCTATGTCTATTTGTCTCTGTCTGTCTGTCTGTCTATCTATCTATCTATCTATCTATCTATCTATCTATCTATCTATCTATCTATCTATCTATCTATCTATCTGCTTGTTTCTGTGTTTGCTTATTTGCTAGTTCAATTGTTAGTTAGTTAGATAGTTTATAGACGAGTGTGAATGAATTAATTCATAAGTCTGCTAGAGAAATCTACATAACTTTGGATTTGTCAAAGCCTGATCGAATTTATTTGACGTACTGTAAGTATTGTCTGATTTCGAGTGTTTTTGGACATCTTTATGGCTGTACTGTTCCATCTGAATTCCAGCTGTATACTATGAGTCTGTAGACTATGCTACTCTGTAGACTAATGAATAATGTAACGGAGATTTCTTTGAGCTCCGAAAGTTCTTGCCAGTGTCTATGCAGTCAGGAGTTAAAGCAACACCCAAATGAAAGCATCGATTCATAGCCTGCTGTTTTACGGATTTCCCCGAAGGCATTACATTCCCATCACAACGTCCCCCTCCTCAACCAAACACCCCTCCTCACACACACACCCCCCATCCTTTTTTTTTGTGTAAAGGCCCATCTCTTCATCTTCATCATCCCTCTGAGCTTCATGCTCTGTGATCAAATAGCTCTTTCAAGATAGCAGCTCAATTCTTCAAAACACTGTTCAAAACTATCAGGTGTTTATACCAAATGCCATCAAAGTCACTGAGAAGTCCTTGAAGAGTTAAAGCACATCAATGAAGGATAAGGTTTCAGCTCTTGATGTGCTTGCCAAACAATCTAGACAAAAACCTGTGCAGTTTTGACTGTAGCTGTTTCTGTTGACTGTAGCGCTTTCTCTGTCATCAGATAATATCTGTTTCAGCTCTGCACAATTAGCAAAAAAAAAACAAAAAACGCAAATACTACATTTTTTTTGGATAAATATTACAATATATTATATATTACAGTAGTCCATCCTCATAATTCTATAATGGAAGTCAACCAAATTGTTCACACTGGACATCCTGGTATTTGACCTTTTTAAATTATTATTATTATTATTTTTTATTTCTTTATATTTATTCTGTAATGTTTGCACATTCTGTACTGTTACTACATATAACACATCGTAATCTATTCTATAAATGCAATTCTATTTACATTCTATTATTATTTAATATCATTTGAATGATTATACATTATTTCTATTTTTTATAGCTTCTTAAATACAGATTATTTAGTTGATATGCACAGTGTATGGAGGAGTAGGTTTTCATTTCAAGTCGTATACTGGATATAACTGTGTGTGTCGTAAATAAAATCTTGTGTCGTAAATAAAATGTTTAACAGCAAGCTTCAGCAGTCAGCACTGTTTATTAGCATTATTCACACCATGCATAACAAAAATATCACAGCTTGTAATAAAAAATATCTTAAATAGGATGATGTTCGTCCATCATAGTCGAAGATGACCTTGACGTCAAATTATGTAGAAGATTTGTTTCTGTAAGTCTGCAGATGGCTTGTTAGGCTGAGCTTGGCACGGAAGTACCTCCCACAAGTTGGGCACTCGTGTTCGGTGGCGGATGTTGACGTGCAAGCTGCCATCATCTTGTGGATTGTGTGTCGTCTTCTTGACTCATCTATACACTTTGCTTCGGCCTCCTTGAAGCCTTTGTTGGCTGCAGAATGCCAAGCAGTGCGATCTTGTGCCAGCTCCTTCCAGGATTCAGAAGATATCCCCGGTGTCTTGAGGGACACCTTCAGACTGTCCTTGAAGCGCTTGCGTTGTCGTTTTCCAGATGATAGCTCACCATAGAGCAGCTGTTTTAGGAGTCATGCATCCAGCATGTGTGCGATGTGCCCTGCCCAGCAAACCTGTGATCTCTGTAGTAGGCTGTAGATGGAGGGAGGTTTGGCCCTTGGTACTTCGGTGTCCGGAAATTTGTCTTGCAAGCTTTCTGAGGCAGGTCAAGTGAAAATGTTTGAGCTTTTTGGCATGTCTGGCATATATAGTCCATGTTTCACATGCATGCAATGGGGTGGTGATAACTGCTGCACAGTAGACCTGTAGTTTGGTTGCAAGTTGCATGCCTCTGAGCTCCCAGACATTGTGAAGTAGTCTTCCAAATGCAGCACTAGCTTTGGCTATACTGTTGTTGACTTCATCATCGACTTCATCATCTCTTAACAGGGTGCTACCTAGTTATGTGAACTTGTTCACAACGTTCAGGGCTGTGCCATGTACCTGTATTGTCTTTTGTCTATTGTCAGCTTGTTTTGTTTATTGAGAAAGATATAATAAAAATATCTAACTTTTATGTTAAGCATGAGATGAGTAAATTTGTCTAGAAATCTGCTTTGTGTTTTTTATATTTGTTATGTAATCATTTCTCAATGAGAAATAATTTATAACTTTTCATTTATTCAGGATCGTTTGCTTACAAAGACGTCATTTTTTAGAGTTTTTAAACTTTTCCATGTCTTCCTGTCATGCATGGGTTGCAAAGTCTTGCTTTATTACAGTAAATGTTTTTTAAATATTTTTATTTATTCATTTATTTAAAAAAAAATATTTTAAGTCATCTTGATAAGAGAGTATATCACTAAAAAACACGAGTCTAGCATATAATTAAAAGTGAGACACTGATACCCAATAATACTACATTTGTCAGAATTCAACCCCAAACCCCAGTAATGTGCATAAATAAATCTGTTAATTTGGTTTTTACAAGGGTTATGATTAATATAATAAAATAAATTGCATCAAGTCTATTTAAATGGACTTAAAAAAATAATTGTTTAAAATACAAAGTAATGTAATGCAGTTATGTTAGCTAGCCAACACTCAATGCTAACCGAATCTGATATCCTTCTTCTCTTCTTAATGGAACATTTGACTCAAGTTGCATCTTGTTTTATTGATTTTGCACTGAAGCGCTAATGCTAGCTAACATCCGTTTTGCTAGCACAATGCTTATCCTGACGTATTGGGTTGCCATGCATTCAGATTTTCATATAGCTGCATATATTTGATTAAATATATCAATGTATCCTTAATTAGATTTCTACAGTAATATGAATTCTATGAAATCCATACACTCAGTACTAATCAGATCTGATATTCTTCTCCTTTCCTTAATTGAACATTTGACTCAAGTCACATCTTGCTATATTGATTTTGCCCTGAAGAGTTAATGCTAGCTAACATCTGCATTGCTAGCGCCATGGTTTTCCTGTCATACTGGGTTGACATGTGTTCATATTTTCATATTTGCTGAATATATTTGTTTAACTATGTTAATGTAGGGATAATTCTATTTCTGTGAAGTAATAATACTGATTTTGTATAATAGTGATAATATTATATTATTATATTATAACTATTTAGGAGGGTTTTCACTCAAGTGGTTAAAGATCTGGAATGAAGATCGGGGTTCAAGCCCCAGCACCACAAAGCTGCCACTGTTGAGAAAGACCCTCAACCCTTCCTGCTCCAGGTGCTATAACATGGCTGACCCTGTACTCTAACCCCAACCCTCCAAGGATGGGATATGTGAGGAAAGATTTTCACTGTGCAGTAATGTATATGTGACAAATAAAGGCTAGTTAACTATTGTATTATAATAGTTTTTAGTTTGTTTTGTTATTTTTGCATTAGAGCTGTTAATAACATCATAAAACTGTACTACAGTACAGTTACAGTAGAAATCTCAGCTGAATACTGTAGTATTGTATTTTCTTACTTAATCCTCTTCACTTCCGGTACTCCACATTTCTGTAGCAAGAGTATCTTACCCAGTTGGTTGCTAGCCCAACATGCAACCCTCCTCTTTTCACATCCTGGGCAATGGTGAAGTTCTTTTCAACTGTACTTTCTTTCTATTGTTATCTTAACTTTTACTCAGATTATACTCCTATTCATATTCTTGTTTATTTGCATACTGTAATGAATTATAATCCCAGTATCTGATATCACCCAGAAGAGGATGGCTTCCAGTTTGATTCGTTTTTTATTTTCAGACCCTCTAAGAAATTTTTTTTACTTAGCATCTTGGGATCTAAATCTGCATCTGGATTTCAGTACAGCTGCTTTATGATTTTTTGATCATTCCTCTCTAGAAGCGCATTTGTGAGGTCAGGCACTGATGTTGGATGAGAAGGTCTGGCTCGCAGTCTCCGCCCTAATTCATTCCAAACGTGTTTTATCTGGCTGAGGTCAGGACTCTGTGCAGGCCAGTCAAGTTCATCCACACCAAACTCACTCATCCATGTCTTTATGGACCTTGCTTTGTGAACTGGTGTGCAGTCATGTTGGAACAGGAAGGGGTCATCCCCAAACTGTTCCCACATAGTTGGGAGCATGAAACGTCTTGGTATGCTGAAGCATTATGAGTTCCTTTCACTGGAACTAAGGGGCCATGCCCAACTCTTGAAGAACAAAACCTGAATTCAATGATTTGGAGGGGTGTCTCAAAACTTTTGCCAATATAGTGTAATTCTCACAAAGCTCAAGTCTAATCAAGAGGTTTTTATTGTCATTTCAACTATATATAACTGACACAGTACATAGTGAAATGAAACATATCTCCAGGACCATTGTGCTACATAAAACAACACAGAAGCTGTCCTAGCCACATAGTGTGCAACCTAATGCAGTGCAAACAGATAATACAAAGCAAAACACTTCAGATACACAAAATAGCACTGACCAGTGTACATTCTGTATATTATACAGTACATTGTGCAAAGATAAGAGGATTGCAAACAATGAGGGTTCTTGTAAACATATATAAACTATATAATAGCAGCAGTTGGTGGCAGTGTTGAAATGTGGCATGCAAAAACAGCAGCTGAGTAAATGTGCATGTGACTGAGTGTTTGCGTGTGTGTTTGAGTTCAGTTCAGTTCAGTTCAGTTCACACATTCAGTTGATTAATTCCCAATTTTACTAACATGATATGACCTTTGTGACAGATACTAAGCAAAAGAAAATGTATTCTCAGTAAGAATGTGTACATTTTTGTGTACATACACATGCTGCTTGATTGGTAAGGAGACTAGTCATACAGTACAAATACCTGACCTTGCTCTGGCATCCTGTTTTTATGAACAGAAACACTGGATGGCACTGAGAGCAGAACTCTGGAAAGCTGACTTGGAACTTTGTTTGAAGTTCTGGGTACAATCGATTACAGCATTAAAGCCTGCATAAAAATAAAACTAAATAGGAATTTATGGAGGGTATTTTTGGCTCGTTTTGATTAGCCATTCTGCAGATTTTGCCACAGGATCTGGCAACCCATACTAACATTTGAGAAAATGGATCTGTGTTGGTTACTCAGGCAGAGACCTCCTGGTTTGAACTTGTACTTGACTTGGAAAAAAAAATCTTTTCATTTTGATTGCGGCATTCATGAATCAGAATGAGAGCTTTAAACAGAATTTACACCAACCAGATGTTAGCGTACCCACCCGCAGGCCTACTGCTTGGTACGGCAGGAGTAGAAGGAGGAGGAATGGGCTTTGATAGCCTCATATGGCTGGAGCTGAGCCAGAGATACACATCATGTCAATAATTTCAACTGCACGCCCAGCTCCCTTTGCGATTTTGGCATCTTAGCATTTCTCTCTGCAGGCAGACTGTGTCTTTAATAGGGCGTGTATTTTTCAGTTGTTCTCATTAGCATCATGCAGTCTTTTACTAACGCATATCTCTGTCATGGCTTTTATAATTTTACCATCTCTGCTGCTATTAAAGCCTCCTCTGGCCTTCATTTTCGCACAGAAAGTAATACACTTTGATACACTGATCTGCATCTGTAGGGTCAATTAAAATATTACGGGCTTAATGAAGCACTGGCTTGATGATGAGGCGATGAATGCAGCGGTACTTGATCTGCTCTACATGAACAAGTCAGATCATGCAGACTAATCTGAGGAAATGAGTGTTGCTTGGATAGCGATGCTCCAGTGATATTTATACTAGGCACTGGTATAATAGTCATTTTTACTAGTATACCAGTCATTTAAAAACATTTAAAGGGAATAAACTAAATAGGGAAAAGCTACATAGGAAAAGCTAAATATTCAATTAATGGAGACAAAAATAAAAGAGTGAAAAAAACTGAATGAATGAATTATTTAGTAATTATTATTATTATTTTTTTTAATCATTTTTATTTATTTATTTAGCATAACAGATGTTTTATATACACAAAAAATTAATAAATAACCGAATTTACACAAATTAACTAGTTCAAAATTGTACTGTATGTTTGATTCTTAATAATTGATACCTAGGCTAACACATGCTTCAGGACAGATGAAGCCAACCAAAAACCTGCATCTCAGGGCAGCATCATAACACAATAGGAGAGATGTGCTTTTTGCCCTCTTCCTCATACATGAGCTCACATGCCCATGGTTTGCTAATGTCACTGAAATTGACAGGAGAGAGAAAGAAAGCATGAAGTCCTCCCAAACCAGAAAGCATGGCTAATTTTCCTTCCTTGGCTCTTGGCAATGGATGACCGTGGCATCAGTGGAAATGGATGACATTTGATCTTCTGACACATTTGGGAGCCCAGTAGTTAGAAACTGAGCATCAATACAAATGTGAGCATTTTTGACTTCAGTTTTCTTGCTTTACTGATTTACCTAATATTTAAGTAATATCTTCAAATTACACTGTACTTTATATTATGATATGATGAGCTGTTGTCACTATTTCGTAGGCATTCACCATGTTACTGTGTGTTGCAAAAGGTAATGATAAAGAAAAATCTCTGTTTCGACCTAGTCTGTTTAATTCAGCATATTCTCTTGTGAATTTGTGAATGAAGTGCATGCCTACATAACATGTAGCATGACTCAATCCACTCAATTTCACTGTGAAATTGGTACATGTGAAAAAAAATATATTTATATTGCATTACCGGAGATGGCTGGAGTCCAAGCTATATGAACACTGACTGCATAGTAATTTGCACATTTGATCTGAATATGAGAGCCTTTACAGTTTGCCTGCATACGATCTCAGTGCATACATTTTACAGAAAAATGGTACAATATGTCAGAAAGGAGGCCATTTCACAATCTAATGGTTTGAAGTTCTGCTTAACTTCTTCCAGTGTGCATAAATAGTATTGGTGCTACTATTAGCCCCCAAAGCATCCAGCATAGTAATGTACACCGGTCAGGCATAACATTAGGACCACCTGCCTAATATTGAGTTGGTCCCCGTATTGGTGCCAAAACAGCCCTGACCCATCAAGACATGGACTCCACTAGATCCCTGAAGGTGTGCTGTGGTATCTGGCACCTCTAAGGGCCCCACCTCACAACATGCAAGACTTAAAGGATACTTTTGATAGATACTGACCACTGCAGACCGGGAACACCCCACAAAAGCTGCAGTTTTGGAGATGCTCTGATCCAGTCGTCTAGCCATCACAATTTGGCCCTTTGCTCAAATCCTTACGCTTGCCCATTTTTTCCTGCTTCTAACACATCAAGTTTGAGGACAAAATGTTCACTTGCTGCCTAATATATCCCACCCACTAACAGGTGCCATGATGAGGAGCTCATCAGTGTTATTCACTTCAACTGTCACTGCTCATAATGTTATGCTTGATCGGTGGATTTGACTAAAGGCTGTAACCTCTTGGCTAGGAAAAAAAAACAGTTGGGGAAGTCTTTTCAAGCCCGAGTCAAATCAATATCAGCATTACAAGTAAACAAAGTAGAACTTCTTAACTTTTAAATGAGTTATGCTGTATATACTTGTATTTGCTTTAGATCAATTAACATACAGACATATTAGCTTGTTAAATCTATAACACTGACTATACAGTTTGGTTTAGAGTTGACGTCATTGCTCATTATTGACTTCCTGTTCCCCGTGTTAGATCCGAGCTGGGAATATAAGGCTTTGGCTTCATCAACGTGAAACAATTTACAGGAAAACTTAAAATGTATTGTGCTCCTTTTACTGGTTGAACTTTTAAATACCTGTGAATTGTGATATTTCACTGTATAGTTTTATATCATTTGTATGCTGTCTTTATTATTGTTGTGTCTTATGTGCCTTCTTTGTACACTCTTGATTTGTTACTATTAAAGCACATCAATGAGGATGCCATGTTTTTTCATTCTTAGCCCAAATGCAATAATCCTGACCTCTGCCTTCCCATTTCCAAGGTAAATATAATGAAGCCATTTCTAAGTCTCGATCTAGTTGTTTTCTGTGGTCAGTTGTAATATTCGCAAGGGCGTTTTTATTTTCTTCTTTATATTGAATCGGCTTTTCATGTGCCAACGTGGGCCATAAATGAATTAGTCAATATGCTCGAGCTAAAAAGCTGATATCAGCCAAAAATATTGCTTCTGCCAATTATTTTTTCACTCATTATAGAAAATTGATTCAATTTAAACCTAAAGCATTCCACTAAGGGCCTTGTTTGTTGCGGTTAATTCTTTCCACTTAATGTCTCTCTCTCTTTTGCTTGCATCAGGATTCAGCCATGATAATATATAAGTTTCCTCCTTTAGGGAATCTCATCATATCTGGCATCGTACACAATATGTTCTATCGACTTTCTGTACCGGGCCTCTCAGCACAAATTGATCAGGCTTCTTTGCCTAAAAGCAAGCTAATTCCACACAGTGTTGCATGAGTAAAAGTTTAATGAAGCCACCGAGGTGTACAATAAACGAATAATACATCGCTGGCTTTAATGTCCATGCATTTCAGAATGCAGCTATTGGGATGGATTAGTACTATTTAAATGCTAGAATTTATATATATATATATATATATATATATATATATATATATATATATATATGTGTGTTAGTGTGCTGCAAGAATTTACTCAACACACTTGCTGAAAGTAGCGTTAAAAAAGTGCAGGCCTTGGAGTCGACTACATCTATGGTATGTTTGCTAATGAATAAATCATAAAACACAGTCATACATCATCTTGTAAGACACAATCAATGCTGTCTTTTGCCAGAACCCGGCTTTTGAATATTTTATACCTGTCGAAGTAGCCTGGAAAGAAAAGTGATGAGAGTAATGAAAATCAGAGTAGCTGTCATCACCGTCATTTATTTAAAACAAGAAAAAAAAAACTAGAATAAGCATATCAGCGAATAGCTATGGATTTGTACTGTATGTACAAAAAGATGATGCAAGAAAAAAACACCAAGTTTGGAATATATATATATATATATATTTTTCAGCTAACCAAGATCCCTGAAGCACATTTGCGGTATTATATTTCTATTCATATGGTATGATATACTGTATGTGTGGCAGCCCACAAAAAAAAAAAAAAAAAAAAAAAACCTTCATGGTGACATTTTCTAGCAGATATAAAAAGTTGAAATAAAATATACTAATAAATCCTGAGTGTCTCTTTGGCATATATCTCAAATAAAAGTAAATTATTGGATAAGCAGAATTCCAATTCATGTCCGTTGATACAGTAATCTACCTTTATAACTTTACTTAGTTAATAGAAAAGTAAAAAACTTTAATCTCTGTCTCCTCACATGATGTAAAAGCCACTTGTCACATTTAAACACAAGACTTATTATTGTCGTTTTGGACCGATTCACTCAGTTCTGTTGTTCACTCAATGTCTTGTTATTAATATCTCTTTATTAGGCCTTTAAAACAAATATTTTTAAACTTTTGTACAATGTTTAACAGCTCTGCTCTGTTTCGATCCTGATGTGACGGACATTCTGAGAGTTGCTTGTCTTATTCCAGCCTGAAGTGATTAGGGTTATGTGTGTTGAAGCACTACGGCATAGTAGCTGTCTCATAATTTGAGCAAATCTTCCTTAGTTAGTTAATATCATTGTTTTTTGTTTAGTGTGTGTGTGTGTGTGTGTGTGTGTGTTAATTTGGTTCCTTATACAAAATGATCTATGCACAAAGCAAAGGCAAGTTTAGAAAGCAGTCTTTGGTAAAATAAACTTGTGTTCAATTTTATATTAAAACAAACAAACAAACAAACAAATAAATAAATAAATAAACAACAGATTTTATTTTATTTTATTTTATTTTATTTTTAGCTAAATTCAACCACATTTTTGCCCTACTCATTATCTCTCAAGTCTTAACAAAGTTCTACTCTTCTTTATAGCCATCTATCTAATAGCTTTAATGCAGTTATTCTTGATTCATCAGGACCCCTGCCAGTAGACAGATTACGTAGTAGCTTCAACTGTCTGTTTACTGAAACGTTGCACTGGTTCCCAGAATGCCAATCTGTGTCTGAGAAACCATGTAGGGAAAACACAAATAAAATGAACCAATTCATTGCTAGTAACAGGAAGCATGGGCTAAAGCAGGGGCTTCGGAATATTGGCTTTATTATACCCAAATCGAGCACTGCAAATTAAATGATCACAGATCATGGTTTTGATATGCTTTGTCAGACCGATACGTGACTCAAAGTGGATGAGTATATCAGGGGATATAAGTCAACTCTGTCTGGAGGTAATTTGAAACATAGACCTTGCTTGAAGAGGCAGGATGGAGCTGTAGGAACTGGTCTATTAGACCAGCTTAGGTACAGTATGATCCAGGGTATGGGTTTAATTTATTAGATGTAGTTTGAAACAGTCTAAAGAATTATCAAAGACATTGAAGTAATGTCGTTTTGTTACTATTTTTTCATTTCAATTCAAGTTAGCACTTTTAACAATAGACAATAGTCTCAAAGCAGCTTTACAGAATAGGAGAAACATAGTACAAAAAGCTCAAGATTAATATTAGACCAAAAACTTTAATAATAGACTTATGTTTCAATTTATTTGCATTAATCCCTAACACATAATAAGCAAGCCTAATGTGACTGTGGTGAGGAAAGATAGTAAGAGGAAGAAACCTTTAGTGGAACCAGACTCAGAAGGGAACCCATCTTCATTTGGGTGTCAATATCAATGTGTCAATATGTATATTGAATAAAAATAGCAGATCCTAATTTTTTAGGGGATGTAATACAGGATTTAGGACGATCAGATTTAGATATTTGGAACTAGACTGACTAATTTTGGACTGCTATTTATACAGTAGGTCGAGATTTAAGGGGATATTAGCATCTGTATTTCAAGTGAGAATGTTTTAAGGTCATTCATTCATTCATTTTCAGTGATTGCTTCATACTGGTAAGGAAGATCCAGAGCCTATCCTGGGAACACTGAGAACAAAGCAGGATGAGACACCAATCCATCACAAGGCACCAGGAACATTCCGAACTAGGGCAATTCAGCATAGCTGTTCCTCCTGCCGTGGTTTTGGGAGGTTACTGGAGCATGTGCAGGAACCCAACTCGGACTGTCTAGCAGCCAGGTCTGAGAGATAATACCAGTCCGAAATTAGTCAGTCGAGTTCCAAAAATCTAAATCTGATTGTCCCAGACCCTGTCTCAATCCCTAAAAAATAAGGATCTTCTATTTTTATTCAATATACATAGAGGTAAACAAATAAATATATGTTTCAGCATGCTATGCTCTGAAAATGCACATGATTCAAGTGAATTGTATGTGACCACATGTGTAATGTGTTTGTTTCACAAGTAAGAATCAATTAATATATGAGAAAATTATTAAATGTGTTCCAAAGACCTTCACCCAAAGTGACTAATGATCTGGCAACCCATTTCTTTATTATTTTGAATCCCATAATAAGAATACTGGTATTCCCACAGCTGCCTTACTTTTCACAGAAATATTTTATTACTGTATATAATATACTGTATATTACTGTATATAATATAATATTGGTATGATATTAAAATATAAAAATGATTCCCAGTGCAAATCAGAGGAGAATAGCTAAATTTTGGGTTCCTCTGAGGTTTTCTTCCTCCTTCTACTTCCATCCTAAGGAGGTTTTAATTGTCACCATCACACTTGGCTTGCTTAGTACGATTTAAATGCTAGAATGTATAAATCTGCACAAGTACTATAGAAATTAAATGAAGATTTTAGTCTTTTCTACTGAACGGTGGACACTGATCTTCCTTGATTAGCCGGTTTAATCACTACAAATCATGTGTATGGAGTTGAATGAACCATCTAGTATGTTCTAAATGGTATTGATTTTTAAATGGGCAGGGGGCCAAATTTATCTGACATGCATAGCCACTTAAGCTAATTACATACATTAAACATTTGCATGACGTAGACGATATTATGACTTCATGTTGCATCGTAAGCTGTTGGTATGACATCAGCCAAATTCCTTCTCAAGGTCATTCTCAGTGTTGGCTATGATCCTCGTTGTCTGTGTGGCTGAGAGAAATTGAAAGCATTAAGAAGCGATTCCTCACTCGGGAAGAAATAGGCTTAGGTTGCTTGCTGCCATTGTAGGCGAGCTCAGATTGACATTTGTGTTTATTTTGGTGGGGTAGCAATTCAGAGGTTATCACAAAGAATCCATTTAGTGTGAGCAGGGCTCACGCCACTCTAGAGCGAACACACTCTGTAATATCCTCGCTTCGAGCACAAGAGATGCAGAGCAGAAAGAAAGGCCCGGCTAATGGTACAACGCAGACAGCGGTCTCATCCCAATGTCATTTTTTGGGGTCAGTGTGTTCATAGAGGAGGCTGGTTGTAAATCATCAATGCTCTCATTCCATGTTGTTGCACACAGCCACACATTTGGGATTGGCCAGGCTATATTTGGTATCTCAACAGACAGAGAAAATACTAGAGAGTGGACTAGAAATTGGTGTTGCGTCTTACGAGAAGACCGATCGCCGCAAAAGGCTGGACTGGGGAGGCTTTTACATTTCCTGACATTTCCGAAACGACACTGTTCATTTTCAGGTATGATGTTACACAGCCTGGCATTTGAACAAGAGGATGTGAGCTTTGAAAAGAGGTAACAAGGGTCTGAATCCAATCTTCTGGCTGTTCCAGTTCCAGCTGTAGAAATTCTCAGATTGACTTTACTAAGCAGTGGAGAAATAGTGTTATTTTGAGAAGAATGAAGAAATTTTATATAGTATTTTACACAGCACTGCTCAGTTCTCATTTCTAATTGCTCAGAAAGGTCTAGTCCTCCATTCGTCCCTGTCCTGTCATAGGTGTGTTTCCTGATTGTGTGCAAGTCTTCAGTTTTAAGCTTGTAGTCTGTTTGTCTGTTTAAAACCCTGCTGTTTCTGTCTTGTGATTTCCACGTCTTGCATGCACTAGTCGCGTTATGTCCAAGCCATGTTCCTGAATTTGAAATGTGTTTGTATTTGTTTTTTTTTTGTCCTGAATTGACCCTAACTTGTTAATTTTTTTTTTGCTTGCACTCTGACTTCTGCTTGAATTTCTGACAACAAACACTAGTTTAAGCCAAGTGTATATGCACTTGTGTTCTGTCATCTCATTAATAAACACACAAGGCTAAAAAAATGGTCTTACCAAGAAAAACATAAAAAAAAAAAAACTAAAAATAAGTAAGTAAATAAATAAATAAATAAATAAATAAATAAATAAATAAAAATTATATTTAATTTATAAAAATTATATTTAAATATATATTTATTTAATTATATATATATATATATATATATATATATATATATATATATATATATATATATATATATATAACTTCAAGAAACAGAGGAAGACAGAGTCATAATGAACTTACTTGTCTCTTGGATGTTCCATCACATTACATGTAACTATGAATGGATTAGATTGAGTGAGATGTTTTGTTTAACAATTAATTCAAAATGATAATTGTGGTCAAATTGCAGTGGTATTAAAAAAGAAATAATATTTCAGTGAAATTCTGTAATAGATTGGTTCACACTGGTTCACCTATTAAGACTTTTCTAGTACTGGCTTCCATTTCCCTACACATTTTCAAACACATTTGCATACTGAGCAACTCAACAGCTGCCTTCACCACATGGTCTAAGACCACAGTAGTTAATAAGGTGTCACTGTCCCATTCATTACCAGTCTAAGTGTGAACATGATGGTATTAAGTGCTAAAAAGGGGACTCAAAAGGCGTATTTAGAGTGGCGGAGAACATGACCTTAATAAAGTGATTCAATTAGAGTCAACTAAGAAATAAAACGACATGGCAGTGTTTAATCACTTGGAATTGCTTCTTAATTTCTGCTCTTTGTATATGTGTGTCGGGGTTGAAGTGTGTTAAAGAACATTAATGGTTATTAACATCATATCAAGGTCCGTGGCCCAGATGCACAAAACAGGATACAGATCAACGCTAACAATTGCACATGTACATCAGAGTTCACACAAAAATTGCTTAGGCTAGAACATATCATGCACAGTGATCTCCTGAGGTCAGTAATTTCTTTCACATGCCTTGCTTGCTGTCTCATATCATGTCTGAGCTTTCTGATCTGCAAGGACGAGCAGTGAGATATATTTATTTTTGAAAATATTCAGATGCTTATGCTATATAGATATATCATACATACATAAATATAGCTCAAGGATGGCAGATTACCCAATGCCCAAGTGCTTTAAAAGTACAAACCCGTAAAATAAGAACTAATATAAATGAATCAGTTTCTATCCAAAACTCCAATGGCAAAGAAGATGAAACTACAATGATCATACGCTCATCTTCAGCAACCACTTTACCCTAGTCATGATGGTGGTGGATATAAAGCAATGGGTCTCCAACCTTTTTTTTTCCTCTGAGAGCTACTGATGTGACCAAACCAGCTGAATAAGCTATTTTTGTGTGAGCATAAATATCAAACAGTCATATTTTGCAATAAATCATTTTAATTTCACATAAGCAGCATGTTAATTGTTGAGTCAAGTTACATGATTTAACAGTTTGCTGTCTAGATTTATCAGTTATTATTCTCAGATTTCGTTAATTCACATAGATTCGGTTATTTATCAAATTGTTATTTGCAATCTGATTGGTCAGATTTCAGTACAACACCGGAAAGGGGCGGGACGTCTGTGAGTTTCATTAGGATGAAATTCTTGAAACAGGTTTATTTGATTTTATCAGTTTTGTACATATTCTATGAAACTGTAGGCGAGCTACTCAGCAGTGGGTCGGCGAGCAACAAGTTGGAGACCGCTGATCTAAAGTCTATCCTGTAAACACTAGGCATGATACAGGAACACATCCTGGAAGCTAAACCAGTCCATCACCAGTCACCAAACATGTGTTTTTACACACTAATTTAAAAAGCAAGTTAGAATAGCCAACCTCTAATAGCTACTAGAGTTTTGGGGATGCTAGGGGAAACAGGAGAACCACATGGACAATAAGAACACTGAAGCAATCACATGAGAGACTCAGGAACTTAACAAGAATCCATATGTATTTACTACTCAGTGTCACCCAAATGAGGATGAGGTTCCCTTCTGAGCCTGGTTCCTCTTAAGGTTTCTTCCGCATGTCATCTCAGGGAGTTTTTCCTTGCCAACATCTCCTCAGGCTTGCTCATTAGGGATAAATGTTAGGGATAATTGGTAACTCAACTTTAAACTTTATCTTTCTATTTCTGTAAACTGCTTTGAGACAATGCCCATTGTTAATAGTGCTACACACAAAAAAAAATAAAATAATAATAATAAATAAATAAATAAATAAAATAATAATAATATCAATAATGATATTATTATTATTATTATTGTTGTTGTTGTTATTATTATTATTATTATTATTATTATTATTATTATTATGCAAAAGGTTTACTGATAACTGAGGCAGGCAAAGTAAAACACGCAATCCAAATAAATGTCAAGGGCAAGCAATAGTGAAAACTACTACCAGCCATACAACACAAAGTCATCCAGAGAATACATCCAGAGAATCAAATAATGAGGCAAAGTTTCAATAATTCACAAGACTTCTCAAGGGCAAGTAACCAGGAAGTGTTTTGGCAGAGGTTGTGTAGAATTTCAAGGAATGCAATCTCTGTTGGTGATGAGAGGAAATGTTCCGGTTTTCTTTTCTTTTTTTTTTTAACACTGTGAGACAGCAATGCTACCATCACCATGCTCTAAATCCTCACTATAAGAAATAGATTTGTTGGTGTATCTATAATTGGATTTTTTTTTTTTTTTGTGGTTATAGTAAATACAACGATTGTATTATAAGATACTGTATTTTTTCATAAGTTTAGACAAAAGGATGCCAAGGACATCAAGGCACAATAAGTTGATTGCTGAAGGTTTTCCAAATATGTTACTATTTCTTTCTTCTCAGCATCTGGCTCAGTGAGTCCCTTAACAGCAAAATGGCCACTACAGACTAATCCCCCAGGAATGAATGATAAAGGAGCCGCATAGGTCTTTCTTTAGATCCAGTCCAGATGGTGTTCAGGAAGTTTAGAGGGAACACCACTTGTGTGAATGATGATTGGTCTCAGAGGTGCCAAAACACGCTGGAAATAGCACATGATCTTTAAAATTAAATCGATTGACATTTCCTCATGTTCCTCAATGAAGCCAGTTCTTTGGGGACAGGCTTCAGATCCTCCATGATACATGGCTTTGACACAGGTTTAAATTGAAACTATATACAGGTAGCACTAGTAATAGTGTTGGATCATCAAATTCTCACAATCCTTTCTGGCACTAAAAAAACAAATCATTCCATTTTATCCATAAAACCAATCATGGGAAATCCTATATCCACTCAAGGTAAGTCATTATGGTAACGAGTGTTAACTTTCGTTTACTCTCGAGGCGGAGAGCGTTCTTGTCCAAGATATGACTCACTCTTGCAGAGTTTGTTTTATGTTCTTTTCTCTCAAGGATTCTCACCCCGATTCTATATTGCAGAACAAATACCACTTCATCTTCATTTGTTATCATTACAAGCGTTGACAGCGACCTTGAATTTAATTTCTATCTTAGCCTTCTTTGCATTTTACGTGACTATGCTCAGGGAGGTTGATCAGCAGAATAGTGAGGATTCTTTATAAATTACATAATTTACAGCTTTACAACTAAACACACTTTTTTAATGGTAATATACTGTTTATAGAAAATAACTGTAAGCAGTCCACTACAATAAGCTTACCGTCGGTTTTGTTCCAATAATTTTGCAGCTTGTATACAAGAATCTATTGTAAATACAGTGGACCCTCGGCATACGAATTTGTTTTTAAGGCATAAATTTGTGTTGCGCTACCAACTGTCCAATAAGAAATAATGTAAACACAGGTATCCATTCCAGCCACCCAAAAATATTACCAATATTACCATCTTCCAAGGGTCAAGGGTCCTCACAGGAAGTCGTGCCACCAGCTTGGGCTAAAAATAGAACAGACCATTCACGCCACCAATCTGTCAGCAAAAAACGCTTCAATTCTTAAGGTGAAAATTCATAAGGGAGGGCATTTGTATGCTGAGGTTCCACTGCAGTATACTCCAAATGTGTCTATTTGTTTACATTTTTATTGAATCCATGTTGAAAATGAACTATTAATCAGTCTAATAATGAACGATAATAATAAATAGAAACATAAAATCAATTCTAGCTTGAATCACAACAACACACTAATACTATTAGAGATGGAAGGAAATACTTCAAAATAAAAGTCATGGCAAGAATGAATTATTGGGAGTAACTGCTTGATAAATCCATATATAAATTTATAATAAGTAAATTCAATTCACAATTATTATTATTATTGTTTATTAATTATTGATGTATTATTTTTTAAATAAATTATTGATTTTATTATTATATATTTTATATATTTATATTTTTATTTATTATTGTTTTTTTTTTTTTAAATACAATTTTTCAAAAAATTTAGAAAAGAAATAATAGCAAGCCAGAGACAAAGATGGCCAAGAGAAACTCCCTGATAAAACATGAGAGAAAAAAAAACATTATATGTTTAATTTCTTTTAACAATTTAGTTCAAATGTAGAATTTGTTCCTTTTAAAATGACCTTGGCAGTCAGCATCACAATATCACAGAAAATATTATTATTAATAATAATAATAATAATAATAATAATAATAATAATAATAATAATAATAATAATAATAATAATAAAAACAGAACTTTCTTCTTCCCATGATCTTCTACAACTCCAGGTGATTAACTTGCTGTTGAATATGTGACTTGTGGAAATCAGGGTTGAGGCATGTTGTGGAACTAAATGTACATTTGTTTCATAATTTGTACTGGAGGACTCATGGGAAAGGATCATTTCAAGTAGGAGATATTAAATGGATTTTCATATTGAAGCAAAATAAGGTTTTTTGAAGTATTTTAATGATGTCAAAGTACAGTTTTATTATATTGGATAGACACAGGCAAAAAAAAATGCTCATTAAGTGCTGCAGAGGTTTTATGAACATCTGTCTATCCATTTTCTCTAGCGCTTATCCTAGACTGGGTCGCTGGGGAGCCTGTAGTCTGTTCCAAGTGCCTCGGGGTACAAAGTTGGGGACATCCTGAATGGGATGCCAACTCATTACAATGCAGGCACACACACACACACACACAATGTCTAGAGATGCCTACAGCCTACAACTTTTTGGGCTGGAGTGGAACCCTGGAGGAAACCCACGAAGCACAGGGAGAACATGCAAATGCAAAAGCACACAGTTTGGAGGCAGGATATGAACCCAAGCCCAAGGAAGAGAGGCAGAAATGCTAACTGCTAAGCCTCCTTTACAGTATAAGACAAAAATGGCACTCATTAGTTAGCATTATTGGTTGTTGTAGTCACACCATACTGCTCTGGATATGAAAGGGAAGTGCTAGCTCAGTGGTTGGACCACCAAGCTTCCACTGCATAAATCTCACCTGCTCAGTTGTATAAAATGAGATCAATTTAAGTCGCTCTGGATAAAGGCATCTGCCAAATGCCATAAATGTTAAAATAAAACAGCGCAGGTCTAGCATGGCAAGTTGTGTGAAGAAATGGGATTTCATCTCCTGTCTAGTTCTGGAAATCCAATCTCATAGAAAATTTATAGAAATAGAGGCCATGTTAGAAAACAAATATGAATTGGGACCATTTTACATCTTGCCATATATTACTAAAAACCTAACAGATGGGCATATACAAAACATCTAAATCCGGTCTGCAGCAGAATGCAATCCGAGCTAAAACACATTTCTTTTAGTCATTTGTCTTTGCCTTTAAATATTTCTTACTCAACTCTTCTTTTCACAAGCCTACATTATTTATTCCTTTCTTATTTGCTCGGAGAATTCTTTACTCACGCCTTAAGTTTTTGTTTGCATGCTTCTTTCCTATGTTCATCATTCAGAGCTTTTTTTTCTCTTGTACCGACAGGCCACTGTACTCCTGGCATCTTTAATTATTCGCTTATTTAGTTGCGGCTTATGAAGAAACAAAAGGTGGATGACACCAAGCATCACAACCCATTTCCTTAAAATTATATATGCTTCTCAGCTGCTAAAAGGATTTGCCTCGTGATAATAGAGATAAAAAGAACCATTAAGGATTTTTACTAAGTTAATTAAAAGCAAGAGGATTAAGCAACAAAAAATAAATAAATAATAATAATGGGGGGGGCAAGTGTACCGACAATGTTCTGAAAGCCTGACTCAAATCGAGGTTTAGCATCCGTGATGATTATCATCCAACAGGAAAATGTGACATTTTTAATCGTTTTCCTTTCCGTGTTTATTTTGAGAGTCTGAATACACATTAATTGACACTGATGTTGGCATATTTATGAGGTAAAAGTGTCTGATTTAGCCAAATGCTAAGCAAATGTTCATATGTTTTCTCTAAGAAGAACAGGACAAATCCACAAAGCACCATTAAAGCTACATAACACATAAAATGAAAGTAAAATTCTCCTGCTTGTGTGAGTTATTTATTCATTTATTTTTATGTTGTAGTATCCTGTGGGATCCCATTCCCAGCACACGGCTACATAACGACAGAACAGTCAAGACAGGCAATTTTTTTCTCCGCGTTTTAAGCAGGCCCCCTGAAGGCCAACACTAAGTCAAATCTCAGAAGTGCAGAACTTCCTGAAAATCCCCAAACGGGTAATGTACAGCGCTATACCAGGAAACCCCCCTAAAGGCAGCCTCACCTCGCTAGCATATGGGATTTGTGCAAGTTTTTTACATTTTTTTGATGAAATGAAAGAGAAAACAAGTAGATGAGGAAAAGAGGATGCAAAACTGTGGTAATTGGTGAAGATAATTTAATGATGAAATAACTAAGGAATGATGAAATAACTCTAGGCTAAGCTGCTACCATT
Source organism: Hemibagrus wyckioides (assembly GCF_019097595.1). Classification (NCBI taxonomy): domain Eukaryota; kingdom Metazoa; phylum Chordata; class Actinopteri; order Siluriformes; family Bagridae; genus Hemibagrus; species Hemibagrus wyckioides. The sequence goes on from NC_080713.1 coordinate 6,021,291, forward strand.
ATTTGGCAGCTAGCTAGGAGTTGGTGCTTGGTTGTGTAATCTAATGTTAATTATTTATCTGGCTTTTTTGGATTAATTTTTTATTTCACGCATATTGGGTCTAGCTAGTTACAAACACATAGGAGTAAATTGCTTGTATGAGTGTTTACAAAATAAATTTGATATCAGGACGAGCCTGTAAATTAAAAAAAAAATAGAAAAGAAAAATGAATATTTATATTCTCCTAAAAATTTATCAACTTCTTTTCAAATGTTACATCTTGCATAAGGTTACAGCACTTTTATATACTGACTAAACTGCTGGTTAATTTTATAGCATTTTAGAGGACGCTATTATCGAGAGTGATATATAGAAGTGCTTTGGTGTCTATCAAAACATCCTCATACTAGTTCACGGGGTCAGGGACCAAGAATGCCATTGAGGACATTTAGTAAAAAACAGTTATTTTATGTTATTGACATTGAGTAAGGAATATATACGAAGTATACAAAGTGAGTCAACACAAAAACATAACTGAAGACTAATCATTGAATTATGACTAAAGAAATGGCACAGTGTAAATGGAGCACAGGGCTTTCTGTATGCACATAGCCAAGTCAAGTCAAGTCAAGAAGCTTTTATTGTCATTTCAACCACATATAGCTACATAAACATACAACATATAATTACAAACACAGAAACAACAACACAGACCTAGGACAGAAGTTTGTCTTAGCCACATAAAGTGCAGTGTGCAACTAGGTGCAAGCAGAGCAAAGACGAGACAGAGCTATAAGCCGTAAACAAATACCTGTTTGAAGGTTATCTATCTATCTATCTATCTATCTATCTATCTATCTATCTATCTATCTATCTATCTATCTATCTATCTATCTATCTATCTGTCTGTCTTTTAAATGGCAAGAAAGAGCACATGCCTGGAAGACCTGTTGCAATGTCCTGTCTGATGTCCTCTAATCTCACCCAGATGCCTCATCAATCTTTCTACCAAAAGAATAAATAAATCAGCAAAGAAAATGAAACAGAGTATTTGTGTACATATTTCTATCTTTTTTAGAGCACATTATCTGTCCATTCCAAATAGTATATTCATCCTCGGTTACACCTACACCCTAGTGTCCTCTTCCATAATGGGAGTCCAGTGCATGAAGCGTGTGTGATGGTGTGAACGCTCGGCTGTTGCAAAGCAGAAAGTAGTGAAGCTTATAATGCCGCTCCACTGAATCAGCCTGGCTATAATGTCACTCCTTGTGATGGAAAATGGAGCTGACGAATAATTTTTACATTAACTGCAATCCCTGGAGAGACAATCCCTAATCTCGCCTACAGCCTTCATGCAAAATATATATTCTATATGCTGTGAGATGGAGTTGGATACGGGGCTTTCAATAGCTGCAGGAGGTCTGAATATTTCCACTAGGTCACATATTATTAGTAATGTCATATTAGTGAACTAGTTACAGTCGTATTATTTCCCCACTTGATGTGAAGAACTTTATTTAGATTATACTGTCTGATTTTTCCTCCACGGAGGCAGAGGAATTTCTCAGGTCAAAGACCACATCATTGGTCAAAGGAAACTGAATCTCCAAGGTTTTGTCATGTACAGTGTTTCCAACCGAGACGCTGCTTTCTTTCTCCTTCTTTCTTTCTCTTAAAATTTCTCTACTTCATCAATTCTCTTGTTCCCTACTGCCAGTATCCAGATGGCCGGCCTGCTCCGATGACAAACAGAAAGGCCGCATGACCGGAGTGTATGGTGTGGCGCACATTAGAAAGTTCACTTAATCTGCAAGCTGTACTTGGATCTGCATTTGGACCCGATCCACAGACCGTAAAGGTTCACACGAAGTGACGAATCTATAAAAAATTTAACCTTACATACAGAGAGTAGCAGTGATGCACAGCTTCAGGGTTCCTGTTTGATCCCATGCTCTACTTACTGTTCAAGTTTTACTTGTTCTTCACTTACATCGACTTCTGAAAAACATGCCAGTCGATGGATTGACTACGCTAAATTGACTATGCTACAAAGTGTGAACGAGTGTGTATATATTGGCATGGTGCCCTCTGATGGACTAGCTTCCCATCCAGTGTTTATTCCAGCTAAAGTAGACGGCAGATTTAATAAGACTGAGATTAGGTTGTTAATAATGAAGATGAACAAATGATGGGAAATGCATCTCACTGCAATGTCTTTCTAGAGGAGTCCACTGAGGACAAAAGCTTATCTCCCCTATAGCTTGAATTGAAAACTTAAAATAAATAAATAAATAAAATAAAATAAAATAAAATAAAATAAAATAAAATAAAATAAAATAAAATAAAATAAAATAGGTTCTATGGCAAAAACCTGGTCTTATATATTCTTACAAAATCATTTAGAAAGAACTACTCAACCATCTAATACATGCTTTTTTTTCCCAGTTAATCATTTTTGTTACTAATGCTAATCAAGTGACATCTCTAAAAAATCTAACTGTTTTTGCTGCACTGAATTCCACGTATTCCTTATTCCAAGTAATCATATATTTACATTGACTCTAATGTATTAATGATAACGTGTTTGAAAACCAAGCCGCAATGATCACTGGCCTTCACTTTATTGATTTTTTATTTTTAAGCCGATAGACGCGGACAGCTTTACTGTCACTGATTGAATGTTAACTGTCCCTGTTGAATCTCGGGAAATGATTCAAGAAATTCCTAAGTGGATAAGGAGTGCTTAGTGAGCCATGAAGAAAACGAGTAGTGAAATACATGAGCGAGGAAAGCCGAATCCACCAGCAGTAAGTGCAGAATGTATGTACACACAAAGGGACGGGATTGAGTTGAAAATATTTTTGTGAGAAGAATTTAATCTGTTCAGCAATAGAAATGACTTACTGAGCAGTCCGCTGAGATTATTAAGGCGTGTAGCTCATACCTACAAGGCAGAGGTGACATAGGAATTTTTAAATAGCATCTACAGCATCTCAGTAAACCCTAAAATATCTCTAAAATGTTGTACATGTAGTACTATGAACTACTCCAGTGATAAATCCCTGCTGGTGTATGCCTGAGATTTAGGTCACACCCCTTGTTCTCTCTGTGTTGTCAGAAGAAAAATACTGGATAAGTAAATTGTAATACAGTATATAGTCACCAGTAAGGTCCAATTGTATTCCTTCAGTGAGGTACTTTATATAATAAAACCACCACCACGGCAAAAACAACAAACCTTTGTGTTAAAGTACAAAGCTTTGTGTGTACCATAAAAGGAGAAGTTTACTACCCTTCTTCTGAGAGTGCAAAGCAACCATCATTTACTTAAAAATATGACCCCAGTTCTCTCCATTTGTAGGAGACTTCATGCCTCTCTAACTTTCATCTCCTGAACCTAGGAAGTCCTGAGCCTATGTGTGATTTTTACACAATCATACTCTATGTTTCTGGCACTTTCTATAAAAATATACAGCACATATCTTCTTTTGGGGGCTTAGGAGACAATAGTGTCTTCTCAAATATTGTAGTTCTCTGACACTTATTATTAAATTATTTAATAGCCAACTTCCAATTCAAATATGAATACACTTATACAAATGCAGTATGTGTCAAGCCTACAAATTCAGACAACCTGGACTCACATTCCCAGCAACCTCCTGCACTTCCTTGTACCCTGCCACTATCCTTCTGATTATGTTCCTCTGTAATTTAATTCATATGTTATGTTTAGCACTGATCAAAATCACTGCTGTGTGCTCAGTCTGTAGTTTGTGAAGTACATGTTACGTGATGTTGCCAAGCCTGCTTGTTGATCTTGTTGTCTTAGCTTATTTTGACTTGTTTGTACATCAACTGACCTGTGTTTGTTGTCACAGTGTTTGACTAACACTATATTTGTTCCTAATTTTGTGATTAAACTGACCTGCACTTGCATCCATTCCATAGTATGTATTCCTGTCAGTTGTTGTTGTTTCGGCTCCCGGGTTTTGGGGTCACCACAGCAGATCATTTGGTCAGCATGTTTCGATTTGGCACAGGTTTTATTCTGCATGGCTCTATCAATTTGATAGAATGTTTTGTTTTTTGGGGGTGGGGGGGGCATTTTTTGAGAAGAAGCCTAGTTCGTGCTGTCTGATATTTCAAGCTGATATCAGAGAAAAAGCAGTGCCAGAAGAACCACACAGAGTCGACAATGCCTTTCAGAGTTTATTAAGACAGACATGGAGTATTTATACAAACCAATTATGTGGTCTTTCTCATTATCTGTGGTATGTATGTACTGTATGGAGTTCAACGATTGGCACCAAAGGTGTCAATACAGATTGTTGCAAAGGTCACTAGAGGTGGACTAACGAAAACAGGCGTTGTCCATGCGTAACAAAAGGCATTGACGATGGACATCAAAGGTGTCAGTAGAGGTGGTGGCAGATATCTCTACAAGTGTGCTGACGACAGAGTGTCTATGCTCGACACATTGTTTATCCAATCAAAACAAAGAATTCCTTGGAAAGGATATCATGGTCATAAGATAGGGTCATCATGAAATCAGTACAGAGCATGTCATGACTTGTATATTCAAAATATATCAGTGATTGCATCCACTCTCTACTTTCATCCACTCTCCAGAGTCTATATTCCTGTCAGTATATTATATATATTATATTTCTAGAAAGAAATAGTCTATCTATCTATCTATCTATCTATCTATCTATCTATCTATCTGTCTATCTATCTATCTATCTGTCTATCTGTCTGTCTGTCTGTCTGTCTGTCTGTCTACTTCTGTTTTGGTCATGGTGCTCATAATCAGAGAAGGTCAGCCCATATTCCAGGTCCTCCTAGGGAATCCCTAGACTAACCCTGATGCTCATCTTAAAGGCCCTTCCAAAAAACACCCTTGGCACTTATTTGCTTGACTCTATAGTATACAGTTATGGCAGAGTAATGACTCATTATTTCACTTTCCTGTATCACCCAGAAGAGGATGGATTCCTTTTTTCCTTTTCAAGACTCAAGGTTTGTTCCTCATATAGTCTCAAGGTGAGTTTTTTCTTGCCACCTGCTCATCAGAGATAAGTCTAGATCCATATCCGGATTTTGTTAAAGCTGCTTTGTGCCAATCCCTATTGTTAAAAGCACTAAAACTGAATCAAATTGAATAACCCGAGGTCTCCATAGAGCGGATGTACATGATGCAGTAGAAGTAGCACAAGCTGACCAGACCTATACCACCTCAACAGGCTCTTTTCGATTGGAACCAGTACCTGATCCTGTACATTTCTGGCTTATATTTATAGCCTGTCTAGGACTGTCCATAACATCATCACATGCCTGCAGTCCTTTATTTTGCAGGTGATGAGCCCACAAGAATAAAGTTGGTTAATTATATTAAATAATCATAAAGCTATTAGATATTTAACTAGGTTGATAGATATTTAACTGTTTAGAGATATTTAACACCTACTAATATTGACTAGTCATATCTGAAGTACATTAATCAGAGCTTTAGCAATTTGTAGTCAGATTTGTAGCACATTCTGTGAACAATAAAACGAAAGAATTAAAGAATAATAAATAAATAAAAATAAATAAATAAAAAAATTAAATAAATAAATAAATAAATAAATAAATCTCTTGTACCTTTAATACTGCATGGCAGCAATGGATTGTGCCAAATACAATTGGAAATCTGCCAGTTGCTGCAATTCATCATCTATTTGTTGTTGGCCTGTTCGCTGTAAATAAGAAGAAAACGCTACGTGTCTGACTGACCAAAATGGACTAAAATGGGTTAGTCACATTCTCTTTGTCAAATAACCCCAAAATTGTCAGTCCTTGTAAAATAACAGTGATTGTATGATTAAATTTAATTTTATATTTATTAATTTGGCTGACTCTTTTATCCGGAGACTTACGACTGAAGCAGGATGCAATCCAGGCAGTGATATCTCCAAATCTGGCTTCATTTCAGACACGTTTTTATGCAGACGGCTTTTGGGAAGCAAAAATGGTTTAGACACTGATCGTTATCAGGCCAAAAAAACCCTTCCTTTTAATACTGCTTCTTTAGCCGGTCATTGGTAACGATCTATAAAAGTGTCAGCGTGTCCATTTCTGGGTGTTTGGCAACACACATACATTACTTTTGATGGCCCAAAGCACACTCATAGATGAATTAATAGGAAAGAGCATCTGACATTGATCAGGATTTCCACCTGGGTGTCAATTAACTCTGATTATAGCACTTACTTTTCCACTTTAATCATTGGTGTGGTGAATTTGATGAAAAGTGAGCTTGTGGAGTAATCAGATTAGTTAATTACTTTGCAACTGGAGTCACCAAATCACACACACCATTTAAGCCTGGAATATATTATGTCCCACGGATTGACTTTATTTCGTATGGGTACACGTTTGGGGGTTTTACTTTGCACTTATACATCTGAGGAGAGAAGGAGGAGTGGAGAAGAGATGAAGGTGCTGTAAATATGTCCAGTTTCTTGCAACTAATTGCAGCATTATAAAAGACGACGAGTCATGTGTAAAAGGTTTGGTAGAATGATCAGTGTGTTAGATTAGAAAACGATGGCAGAAACACATTAGGGTAGAGGAGCTTGTTATTAGTCAGGGTAAGATATTTTAATTTTGCAGATGGATATTTCAGTTGCATTTCAAAGACATGCAATTGGGTTTAATTGCTTTTATTTATAGCCTGGGCTTGTTGTAGCTGTTGAAATACATCAGTGCCAGACAATCCTTCTCCCATTTATTTCATTCATTTATTTACTCATACAGCCTTTTTGTGTTTCAATCATTTGTATCTTTTCACTATATTTACATTTCCAGGTAAATTGTATGGTTGGTGAGTTAAGATTGGAGTTGTTAGAGTTGTCAGGAATGGGTTGTGGTCACAATGATCTTTACTTAAAGTCAAAGCAAATGAGACAAAGACTTAATCCCAAATCTTCAGGGTCAGATCATGAACAAACAGCAAGTACTAGAAAAGATTAAGCTCAATATCAAAGACGAGGCCAGGAAACCGGGAAGACTAACAGTAATTTGAATGCTTGGTAATGTCTGGCACAAATATGTATAAGTCTTTGGCTGCCTCTCAATCAGCTCTCTAGTTCAGTTGTCAGGGTGCTGATAAGGGAGTCGGCCATTTTAAGGGCTGACTCTAGAACTTTAACTCCCTAAACTCGCACAATGCACCACAAAAAAACAAGGAGCATCGGTGACAGCTGATGACCTCTCAGCCAACTTCGTTTACAAATGTAAGTAGCTTGTTGTAGCTCTCAGATTAGTTACAGTTATGATTTTCTAACGATTTTGAAGTGTTAAGTAGCCTTTATTTGTCACATATGAATCAGAAATGAAATGAAATGAAATGAAACTTTATTTGTCACATATACATTACAGCACAGTGAAATTCTTTCTTCGCATATCCCATCCTTGGAGGTTGGGGTCAGAGCCATGATACGGCGCCCGTGGAGCAGAGAGGGTTAAGGGCCTATATATATATATATATATATATATATATATATATATATATATATATATATATATATATATATATATATATATACATATACATTACTGCACAGTGAAATTCTTTCTTCGCATATCCCATCCTTTGAGAGTTGGCGTCCAAGCTCAGGGTTAGCCATTGTGCAGCACCGCTGGAGCAGGGGAAGTTGGGAGCCTTGCTCAAGGGCCCAGCAGTGGCAGTTTAGCCGTACTGGGGCTTGAATCCCAATCTACTGATCAACAACCCACAGCCTTAATCACTTGAGCCAAATCTGCCATTTAATGTTTAATGGCTAAAAAAGAAATCAACTGGCTAGAAATGTTGGAAGGATATGAAACAGAACAAATTTTGTTAATATTGATAGATGGCAGTGTATATTATCCAGAATATTCTAGATAGAAATAGTCTATCTATCTATCTATCTATCTATCTATCTATCTATCTATCTATCTATCTATCTATCTATCTATCTATCTATCTATCTATCTATCTATCTATCTATCTATCTATCTATTTCAAGCTAATGTTTGGCAACCCTAAGTGAAGTAATGAATAAAAGAAGCAACAATAGCTCAAATAAAATAAATAAATCCAGAAGAACAAAAAAAATTCCCATTGTCCTCACTCACCTTGCTCTTCAGCAGCTCTAACTGCTTTCCTAGGCCTGCGCCAAACACCCGAAAGCAATCGCTTGCGTATATTAGCTCCATTTAGCATTAGCCACAGCTTTTATTTTGTCTCCTCTTTAATTAGGTTACTCTAATAGTCAGACCTCCCGTCTGGATATCATGCTGCTTTGCTGAGAATGAAAGTGGGAAGCCTCGGATTTTCTATCAATCACACCCAGTAATGAACACCTAGTGCTGCGTTACTATCAGAGCTATCAGAAGCGAGGCATGTGAAGCATTCACACGCCGCGGTGTCCGTGGTGATAAAGCTGCACGGGGACCGGCTTGACGCTAAGAGAAAGGAGGACGAGATGAGGAGAGGAGACAAAGGCGTTTGCTGGAATTTCCACAAGAGAGGCTAAGCCATGACTTAAACATATCCATAAAGTGTATGAAAAATGATTAGGCTGTGACTAATTGCCCGTTTAGCGTCGCAGAAAGTTGTTAAACACACCATTGCTTTTTAATACCTAAAGTAAGGAATGGGATTAATTAAGCAGAAATGTATTCTTCCATCCTGCCAAGTGCTACTTGCTCCAAATGCTGCCAAACAATGGAGGCTAGTGGTGTGAGAGCCTCGGTGAAATGCATGCGTGTGTATGGAATAAAACATGGCATGCGGGTGTAGGAAAATAACCTGTGACTGGCTATGACTTTTAATATCTGGAAGAAGGTTTTTTTTTTAACAGTTTATAGATACAGTATTGTGTGCAACAAGTTAGCACTTACATTATAAACAGTTATAAACATTTTTCTCTCTCCAGCCTTACTCAAAACAGTAATGTTGTAAAGATACCACAATGCCGTCCGTCATGATTTCTTTCCCGGGTTAACGACAGGATACAGTATGATTGCTTGAAATTGCTGACTCTCTCACCATATCACCAATTACATGCATTTTTCAATCCATTTACGTGGAGCCTCCTGCATCCAAGTCCCTGTGTGTAAGCTGCTCCTATAGAAGGATAAGAATCCATTAGAACGAGTGCACTGACGTAATCCCGTGATGTGAATCACAGCTAGAAATACTGTCCAAAAAAGTAATAATACTAAAAAAAACAAAAAAACAAACAACAACCTTTCCAACCAAAGTGCTTTGAGAATTCCTCAGCACTGTAGTGTACTGTAGAATAAACCACAGCTTTAGAGAAACAGAACACTAAAAAAACCCTTGAGGGATCCATTTTTAACAATTATAAAAATTATCCATATGTCAAAACATCAAGTAGAACTACTAAGCGAGCATTATGCATTTTAGGGAGCTATTATCATATATAAATCTAGCACAGTAGAATAAAATTAGAATAAAGTGCCCTGTCCTCTTTATTATAGTCCTAAAGATTTGTGGCCTCTGGGTTTTTCTAAAGGATTGCTTTGCAGCGCGGCTCTAAAGTTCATTTTAAGCTTTCCAGTTCCTCACGATGACAGACTCTTGGCACGTCCTTTTATGAACAGAGGTGAAGTACTTTTGAATTGGCCAATAAACCATCATCTCAAGCATGGTGTGTGAGTAAAAAATATATACTGGCAATGCCACACACCTGTGAAGGTACACTCTGAAGTGAGCTTCCTGAGCGAATAGGGAGTCGAGAGGACGTCTCGCGAATCATCGCAGTGTGACGTTTGGGTTGTTGCGGTTCATCGAGATCGGCGACGTGAGCAGGGACGAGATGAGGATGTTCCTCGGGCAATAGAGGTTTCTTATTTCTTTTCTTATGTTTGTACTTCCAACAGAATTTTCTGTAAAAATCAGGTTGATGGGTTGTAGTGTATAATTTGTTTACAGATATGATTCATTTGAACTGTCCGGATGAATGAATGAATCTCACCTATGATTCTTTAGATAAGGAGTGGGGCTGAAAGGGTGGTCTTCTATTTAATCCTACAGTATAAAACCAAAATGCACCACATAAAATTAGCTAGTGTATGCCTGAGCATAAAATTAGCCAGGGTATGCCTGAGCAAGCTTTTATCGAAGCAGATTTAAGTGTCGTTCCTGCAAAATACTTGCCTCCAGAATGCATTAAATTCGTATGCTGATTTTCCACTGTACCTTTTCTAATGGCCTGTCTCTCAACAATGTTCTAATTTATGCAATTATCCAATTGGCCAATCACGTGACAGTAGTGCAACACAGAAAAACATGCAGATACAAAGCCAAAACTTGTGTTAGTGTTACATCTAGCACCAGAATGATGGGAGGAATGTGACCTCAGTGATTTAGTGTTTGTTTGATTATGTCAGAAAGTTTTCATGCATATTTAGAGTTTATAGAATGATGTGAAATAATAATAATAATAATAATAATAATAATAATAATAATAATAATAATAATAATAATAATAAAATAAAAACTAAAAAACAGTGAGCATCAAGTTATCAAGACTCTCTTCTTGCTTAACATCACAGTGGTGTAGAATTTATGGAAATGGCTCCTTAGTATGTATGTGTGTGTGTGTGTGTATATGTGCTTCACCCAACTGGCTGTCAACAGCTGTTGTGATAGGTCTTGGGTATTTTTAGTTGAACAAATGAGTCGATTGAGTCATGTATGCTTTCAACGAGTTCAGTGTGTTCATTATTGGATCTGTTCAACAAATTTAATGTCGCTATCTGGAATTAGTGCATGAAGCCAAGGAGCCACTAAGCAGACAGGCTTACACATTGTATAAGAAAGGAAACCAAGCGAGTATGGCAATCTTTATTCAATCTGAATAGATAATATGCATGTATTATTAGAATTACACTAGAAATCTACAGAACACTGACATACAGAATAATCAATAACAACGTATATGAAACACCATGTATGATTGCAAACCAACAAAAAAATAAATAAATACATTTTTAGCAGTTTTGGGTATTTAATTATTCTTAACATGCAACAAATAATAGTTTAATATCACTTTTAATATGAACTGCATTTAGAAGTTAAATTAGAAATAATCTAAACAATTAACAAATTAATAAATGCCATGTCTTCATTTACCTAATTAAAATGTGGTTAAAAAAAGAAGAAGAAAGTAAAAAAATAAACAATAATAATAATAATAATAATAATAATAATAATAATAATAATAATAATAATAATAACAATAACAATAATAATAATAATAATAATAATAATAATAATAATAATAATTGAAAAGAAGGATTTACTGCTATGAATTTTTCAAAATGATGTAATAAAATTTCCATGAGAATTTCCTCCTTTTTTGCTATTTGGATTCCCTTTAAACAGCCAGTCTTCTTGGCTCTTTGAGCAGGTTTTCTTGCCCAGTTTCTAAGTTTGTTTGCTTGCAACTGTGAGTGCAAATTAGTCGTACCACCAAATTATTGCATTTCTCTAATTCACTCCCTGCAGTCTCGGTATAATTTTCCACGTGGAAAGTGAGCTGGGTATTGACCATTTTATTATCACATTACTTTCAGTCATTAGCTTAGTTAACTAATTTGTATTTTATAAGTGCTACTGGAAATCTTTGTCAATCAGTGCCAATACAGAAAGGTTAAAAAAAAAAAAAGAAAGAAACCTGCTGCTACGGATCATGTTAAGGTCTCTTAAGGCAAGTGGCTGAAGTTTAATTACTTTCTCTCTGTATTTTTGCGCTCCCCAAGCAAATGACTTAATGAAATTCCACAGCTATTAATCTTTTAACTTTACCTCTGAGCTACTATGCCAGTAAACCATGGAGAGAGGTGGGAATGGGACATGACATTTGACTAATTACTCTCATTTGAGAACGATCACTGCTCCAATGTATTTGTGACACGGCGCAGAGCAAAAACTACACAGGAGAAACCCCTGACAGGCTTATGACCCTCGGTGCTGCTGGGAATCTATGAAACTAGTAAATATGTCCAATTAAAGCCATAATTGCATGAATTAATTAAACTCCAGGGGAGCAAAGGTGAAATTAAAGCTGGTGAAATTCCTTCGTTAGCCCCTCTGAATGGTGGTGGCTGTAGCGTGGCAGGTCAGGGCCTCTAAAACAATTAGTTTTGTGAGATGCTGTCAACACAGCATAAAGCACAAGCACAAAAAAGGGCACCGATAGTTGGCTTTAGATCAAGGCAATCATTTTAAACCCTTCACTCTTAAGCTAAAACAATAGTATAGCATATCTGGAAGGGAAGGGAGGATTAAATACAATTTACATTATTTATTTTTATGTTTAGAAAAATTTGATCATATTACAGGGTGTGGTTTTATGTGCAAATTAATTTGCGATCCAGATTTTAACATCAGAGTGCACGAATATGAGTTAGCATTCAGAAATTCCAAAAGAGTGACGTTTATTGTTCCATCACTCAGTAAAAGTGTTAGATGACCCGGTCAAAATGTGAATGTGAATCAGAATTATTGGGAGTTCCGTAGGTGTCAATCTTCAAGAAAGTCAAGTCAAGTCAAGACTTGGCTTCAATATAATCTCCAGCAACAATCTTTATTATACGCAGCCCGCAGCTTACTGAAAACACTTAGCATCTAGTGCTTTTAGGCCTACTATATTAACTCAAAGCTACAACCTGAACACATTCACCCCCATTAAATATTTGGAATATTCCAGTCCAAGTCACTAGGTTGAGAAGGAAATTGCTACAACTATATATTTAAAGGTCATGACAATAAATAAATAAATAAATAAATAAATAAATAAATAAATAAATCTACTACTATAACTGCTAATAATAATAATAATAATAATAATAATAATAATAATAATAGTAAAGTAATAGAATAAATATAATACTTATTTAATTATATTTCTAAATTTAATTTTATTATTTAAATATAATTTAATTATAATTATAAAATAATACTTTTATAATTTGATATTTAAAAAATCTAATTAAAATTATAATTTAATGTAATATTTACTTAAATCTTTAGAATATTCTTTATGTCCATATGGCATGAGCATGATGCTACTTAGTAGCATTTGGCATAATAAATGCTGTCAACTAACCCTAAAACACTACTAGCTACACTCACAACCACATCTCCATTTCTTCTACCATTTAAGATCATTCAGCTTCCTGATTTTTTTTTTTTTTCATGGTGTAGATTTGCCCAGTTTTGTAAACAAGGGTTTAATCTTTCTTCTTGTTGCAAAGTATTTCAGCATGTTGCGTAAGTTAAATAATTAGTTCTCAACCTTTAAGTAGATTGCTGCTTGTTGTTTTATTTTTTTGCCCTGCAATAACATTTAATGAATGTAATGTTACCAAAGAGATTGCTAGCTAATTCTGTGTTTTTTCATTTATCTCTAAGTTCCTTTGTCTTTTCGGTGATGGTGGATTCAGAGCCCATCCCAGGATTGCTGGATGTGAGGTATACTTATACACACCTAGAAGAAATTGAATGAACCCAGGCACACCTTTTTGAAGATTTTTTGAAGATGTTAAATATATATACACTGAAAATTATGAGCACTGACAGGTAAGGTGAATAAGACTGATGATCTCCTCATCATGGCACCTGTTAGTGGGTGGGATATATTAGGCAGCAAGTCAACATTTTGTCCTTAATGTTGATGTGTTAGAAACAGGAAAAATTTCTTACAAGCGTAAGGATTTGAGCGAGTTTGACAAGGGCCAAATTGTGCTGGAAAGATGACTGGATCAGAGCATCTCCAAAACTGCAGCTCTTGTGGGGTGTTCCCGGTCTGCAGTGGTCAGTATCTATCAAAGTGGACCAGGGAAGGAACAGTGTTGAACCGGCGACAGGGTCATGGGCGACCAAGGCTCATTGATGCACTTGAGGAGAGAAGGCTGGCCCGTGTGATCCGATCCAACAGACAAGCTACTGTTTATAATCAATTTTTTAAATAATCAAATTATTAAACAATTTATTAATAAATATTTTATGCTGTAAAAAAATCATGCCGTTGCTTCTCTATCAATTTTAAATAATCTCATATTTACCATACGTACATTTAAATTTAGGTTCCATATTTCATCATTTCTTTGATTTTATTGGGTGACACCAACTAGTTCCAGTAATGGATTATCTGAATTGCCCTCACTGGTTTCCAGATGGCAGATGTGTTGAACATCAACACAATTTTCTTTTTGTACATGAATCACCTAGTAGCAATTGCCCTGGCAATTCGGAGATCTTTTACTAGCGTGATATTAAGAACGTTTGACCTTAACGTAACACAAATTGTTTACTTTAACGGATCATATGCATGATCTCTGCAGTTAAAAAAAATGACATCATACACTGTACATGCTGGGCAAATTTGTGGAGTAAACAGTGACTTGTATAATGTATAATATCTACAGTGAATCAAATTAAAATAGAATAGTTTGTTATTTGTACTAACCAATAATTCTATTAATATTTTTTTCACTTAAATATTTACATTGCAACTTCTTTTCTCAGCATAGACAGGAAGGAAATCTTGAGTGTGACACCTCAGAGCACTTAGCCTGTCATCATTTGCAGTACATCAGCCCTGATTAACTTAAACACACCCTCCAGGTTCTACCCGTACCTGTGACCTAATCAAAAATAAATAAATAAATAAAAAATTATGATATAACTTCTTATTCTGATGATAGCATATCATTACTCCACTGCCTGACTGTATTTCTGAACATTCATCTGTCTGGAAAGAAACTACAGTAATGTCTGTCACATTCACACAATATAAACTGCGAGGAATGATCAGATACACTTAATGTCTCGGGTGAATACAGCTACCAAAGAAGGAAATTAATTTATATGTTACGAAGACAGCTACATATTTAACTGTCAAAAGGTATCGCCTTGCATCCACTGACAGCGTGCCAGAGTGCGCCATTGATATACGCCGTCTAAAATAAATAGTCTCAGTGCATTTGTGGTCATTGGCTTCAACAAGTTGTCAGAATGAAAAGCTTATTTGAAAAAAATGGTTGTGTTATAAAGGATGCTGCATGAAGGAGATGGACAATTTTTAATTTTTAAAAACAAACATCAATTTTATTGCCTCATTGTTTAATGCGTTACGGACGAGGGCCTTGATAAAGGGAATAGTAAAAAATTAAAGTGTTACCTTATAAGATAAAATGTATGGAGCAGCTGTGGTTATTTTTTTTAATAAGATGTGGCTACCAGGGTTGCCAGGTCTTAGCAAAATTTCCATCCATCCATCCATTTTCTATACCCGCTTTATTCCTAATTAGGGTCACGGGAATCTGCTGGAGTCTAACATTGGGTGAAAGGCAGGGGTGGCAAAATTTCCAGTCTAGTTTAATAAAAACAACAACAAGTAAATAAAAAATAAAATAAAAATAAAATAAAATAAAATAAAATAAAATAAAATAAAATAAAATAAAATAAAATAAAATAAAATAATTAATCTAATTAGGTTTAAAATATAATCTTTTAATATAATCCAAAAATTAGGTTTGAGCACTGGAAAAGGGAGACAGGTTTTCCTTTTTTTTTTAGCCATTAATGCCACATTCTCTTTCCCAGTCTTTGTCTTTATATGACCAAAGGTTTGTAGATATCTGACCACATGTGCTTGTTGAACATCCCATTCTAGATTTAGTCCCCCTTTGTTGTTATAGTAACCCCCACTCTGCTGGGAAGGCTTTTAGATTTGTGCCCTTTAACTCACAACAGTATTAGTGAGATCAGGCTCTGATGTTGGGATGATGAGGAGGTCTGGGATGCAGTCACTGTTCCAGTTATTCCCAAAGGTGTTCGGTGGGGTTGTGTCAAGGCTTTGATCAGGACACTCGAGTTCTTCTATTCTAACCCTGTGATACAGCACACAAAGACAGTTTATACAGCTGTGTGCTTCCAACTTTCTGGCAACCTTTTTATAAAAGGACTGCATATTGGTGTAATGGTCAGAAATGTTCACGCTTCACTTTGCACTTTGAAATTAATGAGAATTATTTGCAAACCTACAGCCTTGGCAACCCTATTGGCAATCTTTCTTATATATCTCTCTCTATATATTTTTATATAAATGCCCTCCCTTATAAATTTTCACCATAAGAATTGAAATTTTGCAATAAACTTGCATCAGCATACTTTTTTTAGTCAGCGAAAGCTGTTTCGAGTCAACTCACGATACCAACAGTGCCTTCGGCATGTGTTCAAATTCTACGTGACTTTACGAATTTACAAGTTTATTTTCAGTCAGTGAAAGCTGTTTGGAAAGAGTCAACCCATGATACCAACGTTCATAATGCGTTCAAAAGCGTTCACGATTGGTGGCGTGGGTGGTCTGTTATATTTTTAGCCCAAGCTTGGTGGCACAACTTCCTGTGAGGACCCTTGACATGGAATGCTTGGCTTGGGTCAGTTCTTTGTAAGCAGCCATGCAGTTTACATACGCTTCGTACTGGTCATATTTTTGGGTAGCTGGAACGGATTATCTGCATTTACAAATTTTCGCCTTAGGAACTCGTCTCCAAAACGAATTCAATTCATATGCTGAGGTCCCACTGTATTTTCTATATACATTTCTTTTGTTTTCTGTTATGTGCTATGTGTTAATAATGTAGGTAAAACAAATCTAGTATCTTCATGTCCTAAAGAATAATTGACATTCAGGAACAAGCCTCACAAATATTCCCTACTCCAAAATGACCATTACATTAGTCATGCCATAATGAATGTTTGTTTTTATCTGTGTACATAGCCGAATATCTGCACATCATTTTAATCAAGCCTAAGCAAAATTCAACAAAAATCAAGGCTATTTGTTCAGAGTATGCGTCTATTTTAAAGTCAGAACGATTTACAGTAAGCACTTAATTCCTCTTATTGATTCACAAGGTGCCTATTAGCACTACAGAACTCTTAGACTTCCTCTTTCTTCGCTCTCCATCAAAACTGCATTTTTTCATGAATGTATTATAGCTAAAGACACTTTAAAAGAAACCCATAAAAACAATATAAAACAGTAAATAGTGCTGTAGGAACATTATATCTTTACAAAACACCTTTCTGCAGGTTTACTCCATTTAGAGTGACCGTAATAGGTTGTCTTACAAGGTGTGTCTTTATGATACTGTGCTAAGACAAGGTCATTGGAAACAGTTTGTGGTTTGCTATAATGGTATAGGTTAGAGATGTACACTATATTGCCAAAAGTATTCGCTCACCTGCCTTGACTCGCATATGAACTTAAGTGACATCCCATTCCTAATCCATAGGGTTCAATATGACGTCGGTCCACCCTTTGCAGCTATAACAGCTTCAACTCTTCTGGGAAGGCTGTCCACAAGGTTTAGGAGTGTGTTTATGGGAATTTTTGACCAATCTTCCAGAAGCGCATTTGTGAGGTCACACACTGATGTTGGACGAGAAGGCCTGGCTCTCAGTCTCCACTCTAATTCATCCCAAAGGTGTTCTATCGGGTTGAGGTCAGGACTCTGTGCAGGCCAGTCAAGTTCCTCCACACCAGACTCTGTCATCCATGTCTTTATGGAACTTGCTTTGTACACAGTCATGTTGGAAGAGGAAGGGGCCAGCTCCAAACTGTTCCCACAAAGTTGGGAGCATGGAATTGTCCAAAATGTCTTGGTATGCTGAAGCATTCAGAGTTCCTTTCACTGGAACTAAGGGGCCAAGCCCAGCTCCTGAAAAACAACCCCACACCATAATCCCCCCTCCACCAAACTTTACACTTGGCACAATGCAGTCAGACAAGTACCGTTCTCCTGGCAACCGCCAAACCCAGACTCGTCCATCAGATTGCCAGATGGAGAAGCGCGATTCGTCACTCCAGAGAACGCGTCTCCACTGCTCTAGAGTCCAGTGGCGGCGTGCTTTACACCACTGCATCCGACGCTTTGCATTGCACTTGGTGATGTATGGCTTGGATGCAGCTGCTCGGCCATGGAAACCCATTCCATGAAGCTCTCTGCGCACTGTTCTTGAGCTAATCTGAAGGCCACATGAAGTTTGGAGGTCTGTAGCGATTGACTCTGCAGAAAGTTGGCGACCTCTTCGCACTATGCGCCTCAGTATCCGCTGACCCCGCTCTGTCAGTTTACGTGGCCTACCACTTCGTGGCTGAGTTGCTGTCGTTCCCAAACACTTCCACGTTCTTATAATACAGCTGACAGTTGACTGTGGAATATTTAGGAGCGAGGAAATTTCACGACTGGATTTGTTGCACAGGTGGCATCCTATCACAGTTCCACGCTGGAATTCACTGAGCTCCTGAGAGCGACCCATTCTTTCACAAATGTTTGTAAAAACAGTCTGCATGCCTAGGTGCTTGATTTTATACACCTGTGACCATGGAAGTGATTGGAACACCTGATTCTGATTATTTGGATGGGTGAGCGAATACTTTTGGCAATATAGTTTATCTAATGTCACAATCTGTACCTGGATCTGTTTAGGGTCCTCAATATCAATATTGAGATTTAAACACAAAGTGGGTGTGGCTAAATCCCAAGTTCCTCAATCTCAGCTACAGTATTTCATTTAGCTTGTATTGTCATGTTGACTGTATATAGCTGATGTAGTACACAGTGAAATAAAAAAAAAGGACCATGGAGTTAAATAAAGACACAAAGCTTACATAAGACAAGACAGAACTAAGGGTTAAAGAGTAAAAAATGAACCTATCAACATAAAATGCATGTGGGCAGCTTTTTTTCAGACAAGAGACATTGTGAGAAAAGAGACTGTGCAAGACAAGAGACAGTGTGAGACAAGAGACAATATGAGACAAGAGACAGTGCGTGACAAGAGACAGTACAAGACGAGACTTTATAAGACGAGATGGTGTGAGACAAAAGACAGTGCAAGACAAATGACGATACAAGACAAGAGACAACAAGAGACAATGCAACACGAGACAGTGTGAGACTAGAGAGAGTGCAAGACGCGAGACAGTGCGAGACAAAACAAAGTATGGGACTAGAGACAGTTTGAGACAAGAGACAGTGCAAGACAAGAGAGTGTGAGACAAGAGACAGTACAGGACTAGAGACAGTGCAAGAAAAGAGACTGATCAAAACAAGAGACAGCACGAGACAACAGACTGATCAACACAAGAGACAGTGCAAGACAAGAGACAGTGTGAGACAAGAGACATTACAGGACTAGAGACAGTGCAAGACAAAACATGTATGGGACTAGAGACAGTTTGAGACAAGAGACAGTGCAAGACAAGAGACAGTACAGGACTAGAGACAATGCAAGACAAGAGACAGCGTGGAGACAACAGACTGATCAAAACAAGAGACAGTGCAAGACAAGAGACAGTGTGAGACAAGAGACAGTGCAAGACAAGAGACAGTGTGAGACAAGAGACAGTGCAAGACAAGAGACAGTGAAAGACAAAACAAATATGGGACTAGAGACAGTTTGAAACAAGAGACAGTGCAAGACAACGGACTGATCAAAACAAGAGACAGTGCAAGACAAGAGACAGTGAAGACAAAAGACAGTGTGAGGCAAGAGACAGTGCAAGACAAGAGACACTACAGGACTAGAGACAATACAAGACAAGAGACAGCATGAGACAACAGACTGATCAAAACAAGAGACAGTGCAAGATAAAAGACAGTACAAGACAAGATAACTATGAGGCAAGAGACAGTGTGAGACAAGAGATGCAAACAGACAATACACTACACTAGAGGACAGATACACCCAGTTCTCAGGGACCATTTGTCAACCATGCGTGTGCAATTTTGTACCTGTCCCTGATATTTTCTAACAAAATCAATTTTATCTCTTTATTAAAACGATTTATCTGGTAGCTTAATTTAAACCAGCACAGCTCTGACCCTGATGCTTCTATAAATTCTCTGTGCAACACATTAAACATTACGATTGGTCGCTCTTTCTCCTTTGAGCTTCATATCTAACCAGCATTTAAGAAAAAGTATTTTAAGAAAAGGTTTATTGTGACCCACAGGATCCTTCTCAACCCTTTAACTTCCTATTTGTATCTTTGCTGTTTATGTGTGATACAATACTTTATCTCTTAAAGTCCAAATAATGCTGTGCATTTTTCATTTTCTTCCATAATATAGGATGCACTTAAATGCTCTCACTTTTGCGGTCCTAATGAAAAATTATGATAGGTTACGCTACATGGTTGATGCGTTTAGCTGATTTGTAACTTATTTGTAGTAAATTAAACAAGACCTCATCATATTTTGCTGGATTCGCATGAATATTTCAGCCCAGGTTTGTATGCATATATTAATGTTTCTGCACCATTCCTTTCTCCTATAATTGACTGCATGCTTGTAGCAAAGGTTAAGCACAGTACACAAAGTTTTAAGAGAAACAGGACATTTTCGGACCCATGCCAAGAGTTTCATAAGTGCATTATATACGCACATGTCCAATATGCAGTGTATTATACTACAGACCCCTTTGTATTTTCTTTGTGCATTTTCATTCAAATCAGTGTTTTAAAAAATCATTTATGGAAGTCTGGGTTAAGTGGGTACTTTTGTTAATATAGACCCTGACATCCAAACCTTGAAAAGAGTCTTCAGTCCAACATTAGTGATGTGACCACAGCTCCTGCCTTGTCTCCTCGTCACTCCTCTGAAGGTCTTATCAGTAACTGGACAGTGGCTGTTCATGAATCACTCACAAAGCCCATTGAAAATGTGAGTGATGTTGAATATAGCCTTGTGCAGAACTCCCTCTGCGAATAACAACATAGCACTTCCTTTCCTTTCATGCTTACCTGTGGCTCAGTTCTACACGTTTACTGTGATTTGTACCACAGAACTGTTTGGTCAGGTGGTGGTGATGATTTTATTTCAGGAGTTGAATTCTTGAGGACTGGTCAGAAGGGAAGGATTGAGTACATATGGTGTTGTTTCTTTTGTTTTTGCTCCCTGTTCGGGGTCGCCACAGCGGTCTGTATATTTTGTTTAGGCACAGGTTTTACACCGGATGACTTTCCTGATGTAACCCTCCCATTTTATCCAGGCTTGGGGACTAGTACTAAGATTTAACTCTTCAGTGACTGAGTTAGCTCCCTGCCTGGGACTCGAACCCAAGCCTTGGCAATGAGAGCGTGGGATCCTGCCGCTGAAACACCAGGATGCTTAAAGATTCAGTACATATGAAAGGATATGAACATTTGTTACACAAATGTATTTTTGCTTTTATAGTAATAACTTATAACCAAGGACTTGTATAGCTACACAATAATCTAAGCCCAATTATAAATGGGTTTAAATTGGGGTTAAAAAATGTAAAAAAAAAATAAATAAAATAAAACATAAATGTGAAATTAAATGTAAAACAAATGTAATAAACAAATACATAAATAACTTACATATAAATTATCAATATATATAAATAAATAACATATATATAAATAAACAATATATATAAATAAATACATAAATAAACTTTTGAATTTATTCAACATTTAAGTTTTTTGTTTTTTTTTTTAAATCTGCAAAGTAATTGCTGGGAATATTCTGTATTAGTTTTGTACAAAAGCAGGTTATATCATATTTTATTCCATACACAACCACAGCTCTGAAAGTAGTTCCACCTGCAAGGCAAATCACACAATTTATATTAATGTGTTTGGTCTCATTCATTATCATTTCTTAATTGCTGCTATTTCTGAGGCTTAACATAAACAGACTGTTATTCTATGCGATTTATAAAATAACACATGAATAACTCATTCATGCTGATTAAGTCATCAACTCACATTGAGACAATGCACAATAACTCTATTAACCTGACAAACGTTTTATAAAAAAAAGTCCCCATGACAGATCAAAAAGCGATCCTAACACAGCGGATTTCTTGAAACAAAATGTGATTAAAGGCCATCACTGATTCATACTTGTCATTGCGCTGACCTGTGTCTAACCCAATTTGCTGGGACTTTCAAACACCCTCCGGTGATTTAGCTGCTTTCAAGAACCCGCTCAGAAGGACTGTTAGTCTTTTAGACCCTGGATAATATTCTCTTTAATATATCTGAAATATTGTAGAAGCAAAAAAAAAAAAAAACCTTACCTATAGAAATAAAGCTCTTTCTTATACTTAGAAAATATATTTTTAATCAATTAAAAAAAAAAAAACTTTTGTATTTTTTCCATCAACTCCATCAAATGCCAATCAGCCAGTCATAGCACATTTTATTATTTTATTAAATACTTAAAAATGTAATATTTTTTAATTTTTTAATATAACATATATATATATATATATATATATATATATATATATATATATATATATATATATATATATATATATATATATAATATAATATTATTATATAATATATCCATGATATATTATATAATTAGATAGAATTGACCAACCAAGATTTTCTTGCTTGCATTTCATCATTAACATTTTATTATTATTATTATTATTATTATTATTATTATTATTTTACTTCTGGCATGAAGCACAGTAAACCCCAAAGGTGATTCATGTTATATAAAAGAACCTCCAGGAATGCTTTATACCTCTTATACCACAGGAATTTTGCCAGTAAATACAATAACTTATTTATTAATCAATGACCTGCTATATTTTTATCCATTTACAGTTACTGTAGTGATAAGTGAACTATGCAGTTAGGCTCATGGTAATTAACAGGCAGGACAATGGAAACAATATATAAGGATAAATAGATATCCAAGCTTTTATAAATTTTGGAGGGACCTGAAGGAGAGATTCCAGACCCCTGGTTAAAAAAAAAAAATGAAGAAATGATATATACTTTATAAAAGAGTACAAATCAATCCAAACATTTCCTACACTTACCTCAGTTTCTTAAGCTTGAATTAGTCTCATGGTCACAACAGTCTAACAAGCTTGCACAAGTTTTAAGTTCTCCATAATATCTTATTAATGTGACAATCATACGATTGACTAAGGCTTAGGATTTTTTATGACAGTCAGTCAAAATATATATTCAGTTACTATAAAATGATTTTAAAATACTCATTTTATTTTATTAACTCCATCACATTAGTAGACTGGCTCACAGATACGATTCATACTGTAAGATTTTTTATTTTTATTTTTATTTTTAATGTGGGCAGCCCTCAAAAAAGATAATTAAAATAAATAAATAAATAAATAAATAAATAAATAGTTGTATTTTTTTATCTACTTAATTTTTTGTTAAGCTTTTGTTAAACTTAATTGCTTGTTTGTTTGTTTGTTTGATTATTATTTTATTCTTACAAAAATAAGTTTCAAATGTGTTCAAACAAATAGATAGATAGATAGATAGATAGATAGATAGATAGATAGATAGATAGATAGATAGATAGATAGATCTACCTTCTTACTGTATGTAACCTCTTATGGAACCATTAGAACTATTTATTTATTTATTATTTGTTTGTTTGTTTTTTAATTGTTTTTTTTTTATTGTATTCATTTTTCTTGGACCACTTACCTTATGGACGTTCAAAAGAACAACAGCAAGATAAAAATTCATAAAAGACCAAATAATACCAAATAAATCCCAACCCCAATCTGATGCAGCAGAGACAATTTTAGAAAATGTTCTTCCCACGGATATGTAAGATATTTAAAGGAGCTCTTTGCTCTTCACATGTTTCCTGAAAACACTGAATCATTTCTAAATAACACTTTCATTAAATCAAGTGTAGCCTCCATTACGTCTGTTCCACTTATATACAACATCAAAGCGTTCTTACCTGAGACATTTCCATGGTCCGTCCAATGGCGTGAAAAAAATGAGGCAGAGAGAGCAAAGAAGAAGAGAAATAGTTTGTTCTGGTTTCAGCAGGACATAAATGACAGAGATGAAACAAATCAAGCCTGAGTAGCGATGGCGAGCCAGCCAATCCATAGTAATCAGTGTGACTGTATTGAGCTCTCTGCTTCACAGAGTCCCATTCGCCAAGCAAAACACACACCTGTCATCCATTTTCCACAATTCAGTAGAGGAGTGACCTCTAATGTCTGCGTGACATGTGCCTCCATCATTCTGCGAGCGTCTGATGGAGGCCGCGCTGACTCCAGAGAGCCATTTCAGACAGTGATAACACACACGGCACACTCTGTATGTAATTGGACAGTGACAGAATTTTTGTTCTTTTGGCTTGGTGCTCCAGTGCACTGAATTTGAAATGAAACAATGCTGACATTAAAGCTGACATTCAGCACTTTAACCACACAGGTATTGTTTCTTTTCAAATCCAGCATGCTGGAGTACAGAACCAAAAAGAACACAAAATTCTGTCAGCGTCCAATTACGTACAATCTGATCCGCGTATCGGAAATGTGGCTGGCGTCGCTTTCGGTGTTTTAGTGATATAGGGACGGGATACGTGGCAGAGTGGAACTTCACCATCATTCCTTTTACTGTGATCTCATAAACAGTGTTTTGTTTCCTCACTGATGCTAAATCAGTCAATGGGTCAATTTACAGTGCCATCATTCTCATGGGTTTTGCCTTATACACATATGTGAAATGCTAATATAAAAAAACAGCATGCTAGAAAGCATATGTTAGATGCATTACTTTCATATTTATACTCAAATCAGTCCATTATAATCCAAATGGCTTATATGCCTTGTTTTTTTAACCAATTCCTTCATTTCAACCAAACTGTACTGTCCCTAAAATAGCTCCCCTACACACTATGCTCAAATAAAACATGCTCTCAACACAGTAATGTTGTCTTTATTCCGCCAAACCTGTGCACTTAGACAAAGATGAAGTTTTTCCTTGCCACTGTCACTTCTGGCTTGCTCTTTAAGGTATCTGGGGGCTTTCACATTGGTTTAGTTGAAAACAGAACAACAATGGTAATGTGACAGCTGTCATGAGGCCTGTGAAGTGCACCATGGTACCGAACCTGAGAGAGATCTGTATGAGGAGTTCGAGTTGCACTGAAACTGTAGCATGATTCCTGTGAATGTGAGCACAACTTGTTCAGGAAGTCAAGAATCGTAACCGATGCCAACATCCTCAACACACAAGTGAGGGACAGAAGACATGACGTGTACCTGCACATAACAGCACTGAAATAATAATAATACTAATAATAATAATAATCTCACAGGTCCAGAGTCCAGAACTCTGTGTGGAGTTCCAGCATGTGTGGAGTTCCAGCATGTTCTTCCCACCCTACTGTCCAAAACCAAGGTAGTTGCACTAAACTTGCTAAATTGCCTCTAGTTATGAATGTGCACATGCACCACTCTACTGCTTCCCATCCAGGGGGAATTCCAGCACCTTGTGCCAAGTGTTCATGCGAAATACTCTGCAACCCTGACCAGGATTCGTGAAAATGTTGTGTAAAAGACAGCAGTAAGAGTTATCAAAACCCTGATAAAAGGGTTAAAATCGAACATTGCGTTTATACTTTCTGAGTTTAAGTTGAACTGTAGAGCTGTATATTCATCATTCATATATCATTCATCAAGTCATGATTTATTGATCTCATTATTTATTTGCTGGACCTCAGAAGCTCTAACCCACGCGCTGTGAATAAAATGTATGCATACATCATTATTTTGACTAAATAACTAATTCATTTGATCTCATCTTTTCAATATATTATATCGTTTTGACTTAATATTTAACCCCATAAACTATCAATAAGACTGATGGATTAAACGTAGCTTATAGTTCTTATTCTGTATGCTCTTTTCTAAATTTTACATTTTTTAGATAAAATACATGTCTTATTGATAATTCCTTTAGTTCCAGTGGTCAATGTTTTGACTCCTAAATGACAAGAATTATTAAGATTTTTTGTACTTATTATTATAATAACTCAATAACCTACTGTTCTTTATACCAATAAGCTTTAGGTTCATGTTTATTTATAAAAGAAGAAAGTATACAAATGATGCTCCAAGACAATTTGTGGCTTTAAAAAGCTCTTGTGATTCTCCTATGCTTGTTTTTAGTTATTGCAGCAATAAATAAATACATAAAATTAATAAACGATCTACTATAATGACTCAGAAATGTATCATCAGCGGATAGATTATAGGTTAAAAAAATTGCCATTATTGCCAGATGCACTACTTTTGCTAACGTAGATCAGATTTTTAATTTATTTATTTTTTTATTATTATTTTTTTTTTAAATGTATTTATTTTTTTGTGCCAGATGCACTATCTCTGCTAACGTAGATCACTATGTGCTTTTATAAAAATAGCAAGAGGGTGACAGTAAAGGAGGATGATATGTCGGCTAAAAAAAAATCAGCAAGATTTATCAGGTGCTATAATTTCAGAACATTTTAGTCACCGAAAATGTATTTCTCCATATGTTGATCCTATTTTTATCATTTCTTTTAAGAAACCAGAATAAGGTTGCATAGTACACTGCAGAGAAAAGTTTATCGAACAGCATACTTGTACTTTCTTTTTAACTTTCTTTTTTTCACACTACTGCAGTGGGAGATTTGGGGGAAAAAAACAAAAAAGAAAAAAGAAAAAAAAAATTCTGTAGAAAGAAAGAAAGAAAGAAAATACCTTAAATTCAATTAAATACAATTTCCCTGTTTTCCCATGTGTATTTTAAAATCCAAAACACAAATAAAAAATAATAAATAAGTACAAAAAACAGAAAGTGTAACTGTAAACATGCTTAATATACTTTGAGGCATTAAATCTAAAGTTAAGAAATAATAAGCTAACGTCAAAAAAGCAAGTTAATAATGAGATAATAGCTCCAGATAATTATTTAATGAGATATTAAGGTCATAATAAAAATGCACTAGGTTTTAATAATAAAGGTATTAAGCCTGAATAATGGAAAATGAAATCAAAATAATGACATATGACTGGATTTGTTTTGTCAATTTGTCATTCAGTGAACAAATGAGGTTCAATTAAAATATATTTAATAAAAAATAAAAAAATTCGGTCAGTCAGTTCGATCACTCAGACTTTCTTGACAGTGTTTCTATGTGACTTGTGTATATATGTATTGATGTTTTTTTCCACATCTAGTTCGAGAGAAGTCGAAATTTATTCAGGTTAACGAAGCCTATGATTTTCTGTGTAGTTTTTAGCTGCTGATGAAGGCCAAGGATGATGTAAACGAAGGGTTGCATTTTGAAATGATGTCTGTTTTCTTGCCCAAGATCATATTTTTTTCATTCCACAAAAGAACAAGCATAAAAAGCGAACATCTCTCTCCTAACCCAAACAGCAGATATATATTGCACAAATAATGATAGAAGTTAATGCTGGCCTTGAAGCGGTGGAATCTTAAAGTCTGAAATGCTGTTTCATCTCATCTGTCTCCCACTAGTTAATAATATTCTCCAACCCTTCTGCCCAGCTCTCAGAGCTAGAAGACTTATTACTTCCTGTCTCTTGGATTACACTTTCCAGTAAGTTCGCACCACTAACCTGCACTTCATTATATATTTTAATTGGCTAAATAACCTCTCTAAGTTTTCCCAGCTGTGTTTTTGCTTGATAAAAGGGAAGTGTGTATTGAGTCAGATTTCATCAAGTAGTTGCTTCTAGGGAGATCTTAAGGTTCATCAGACAAGCAGCGGGACGTTATCGTTTATATGTTGACTTATGTGTCTCATGATATTCAAATAGGAATAGCCTGCACTACTCAAATTATCAGCAGAGGTGGAAATACATTAGATATGTTTTAAAGAGTTTCTTAAACCCATAGAGAACTGTCCAAATAGGCCGGCTTATTAAAAAACTATTTTTATTTAGTCCGCGTTAAAAAGCTAATTCTTCATGTAATATTTTATAAAATATTTCTTAAATTTTCAATGTTTTTTTTTTTAATTTCTTGAAATTATAAACAATAATAACAGAGGAATCTGCATCTTAAAGTGGACATGGCCTAAACCTCAAAGTTTATTTATTTATTTATTTATTTATTTATTTATTTATTTATTTAATGAACCATGTCACCATGCCCCCAGAGGCAATGAAAAATGCTGGGGAAAAAAGTAAATAAAAATAAAAAATAAAAATAAAATATAAACAATAAGCAATAAACTAGTAGCCTGATTTAAACTGACCTTGACCAGGCTAAGGATGAATAAAGGAATACGTCACATGCATTATATTCCATATAATACTCAAATCCAGCTCTAATATGAAGCATATCTAATATCTGTAAATATTATCAACATATTTTCTTCCTTGAGCTTTTTAAAATAGCAGTGGTTTAAAAAAAAATCTAAATCAATCAATAAATAAAACATGGATGGGCGTAACGAGTGGCCGAAGCATGGCTTTTAGAGTCTGGCCTTGTTTCCATTCACGGTGATTGATGCGCTTTCTGTGCGCCAGTGCTGCCGCTTTGTTTGTTCATGTTAATGCGTCTGCTGACCTATTGGTCCTCAATCTAACTGAAGAAATGACAGGCAGAACAGCTGGGTGTGAATTTTTTTGATTGTTATTCGATGCACCCTTCTCCCAGAGCGTCTCTGACATTAAACGCACAAGACAAATGGAAATGTAAGCAAAATGTCTACCTCTGTGGCAGCTTTGCTCGTGTCTGCTGAAGCCCTATATTCAATTTTCGCTAAAAGATTATCACGATTTCTTGTCACCGTGACTACATAAACAGTGTTTGGTATTTCATCATGATGGTAAATTGTGCAGTCAGTCACTTGGCTCTTTCATCTCTACACTTTAGAAAAGCTGTATTCCTAGATGCAAGAAAATTGCATGCTGCAGATTGTACATCAGACTCATCTTTTCCTTTGCATGACTTCATGGTAAACACATTTAACATGTCCTTTAGAAATAACCTGCTCTATTCAAATTATCAGCAGAGGTGGAAATACATTAGATATGTTTTAAAGAGTTTCTTAAAGCCATAGAGAGGCATCCAAAAAAGTCTGCCAAAATGCTATTTTTATTTAATTGGAAATATTTCATACATATTTCTTAATTTTGCATTGTTTTGATTTTTTTTTTTTTTTGTAAATCATGAAATATATGATTTAGATCATGAAAAATATAATTAATAGAGAAATTTGGAGGAATCTGCTTAAAGTAGACATGGCCTAAACCTAAAGGTTTATTTATTTATTTATTTATTTACTTACTTACTTACTTACTTAATGACCATACCACCATACCCCAGAGACAATGAAAAATACTGGGCAAAAGTTAAATAAATAAATAAATAAATAAATAAATAAATAAATAAATAAATAAATAAATAATAAGAACATGGTTTGGTTCTGAGGGTTCATAATTTGCTTCAACCCAAGATGTAGTGCACTGGACTGTTTTTTCTTTCTTTCTTTCTTTCTTTCTTTCTTTCTTTCTTTCTTTCTTTCTTTCTTTCTTTCTTTCTTTCTTATTATTATTTATTATAATTTGTTATTTATTTACTTATTTTTTGTAATGTTTTCCACCCCACCCGATAAATAAATAAACAATAAATAAATAAATAAATAAATAAATAAACATAATTCTATATAGCACATGCATCACATTCTTCATATTCGGCATAATGCATATAATGTATAAACTGTATAATAATATATTTGTATTTGGTTGTATCCCTAAACAGAATAACTAACAGAGTTTTACAGCACCATGCTATGATCATATTGCTGAATGTACCAAATACTTCAGTGTTACTTGAATAATACTGTAAGTAGAACCTTATGGATAATTGCCTTCAGATTCCAAATGGAAATTCTCAAAAGATTTCTAGGGAAATTGCCAGTGGACATTCAGTTGGGAATTTGAGTTCAACTGGCACTCAGTGAATTTGAAATATTACTGATTCACGCTACGTTATAATGCGTGTTTTACAATCTAACTGAATTGTGTTTGATTTCTGTGACGTTTCTATATAGATATGCTATAAATAGAACAGACAGACTATAACATACAGAATACGCACTGTGAATCTCATAAGAACCATAATTTGAAGTTTTAATGGTCAGTCTGAAATTTTCATAGATGTGATATGGTATTTTATGGGTTTATGAGTATTATAGGGCTCCCGAATGTGCTTCATATGAATCCCAAACACACTCTCAGTCTTTCATGGCAGGATAAGTGGGAGTAGCATAGATTTTCATAAACGATCACATGGGAGCCATGGTGGCTCGATGAGTTTACACATTGAGTTCCAATTAATAAGCCACAGATTGCAAATGGAAATCTGGCGGGTATTTTTTCTTCCATATTTTTTTATTTAATCTGATTAAATTAAAAACAGTTATTGTTGCTTGGCTTGAATGTTCAGACACTCCTCTGCTTCTGCTGAGTAGTGAAATCTGCTTGCATAAAACCTTTTAAGATGGAGCTCGTTCTTATAGATCACTAGGGAGAACCTAGTGTCTTCCCCTTGCCCCTGGGAGATGATTCAGCACTAGGTGATTGGGAAGCAAATGATCTTGTTTGGAGG
Organism: Hemibagrus wyckioides; assembly: GCF_019097595.1. Lineage (NCBI taxonomy): Eukaryota > Metazoa > Chordata > Actinopteri > Siluriformes > Bagridae > Hemibagrus > Hemibagrus wyckioides. Next base: position 6,051,813 of record NC_080713.1, read on the forward strand.
GGGGGTAATTAAGACCAATCTGTCTACAAAAGCTCCTTTAAAAAGCTACTTTGCCCTTCGTTTATAGAATTCCCTAGTCTCTCTCTCTCCCTCTCTCTCTCTCTGTATCTCACTATCTCACCATTTCTCACTGCCAGATCGTTTTCCCCCGTAGATTAAATACCAAACTCTCTGACGGAGAGGTGGGTTTTGTTAAAGAATCTCTGAGCACACAGAGTAGAAGCCCACTCGCTGGGCCTTGAACCAACGCTATCGATCGGACGCTATTGGCATCATCCCTGTGAATAAAACACAGTACTATTGAGTCACGACTTCCCACTGGGCCTCCGAATGGAGAGACATAACCTTTTGCATCTCGGCTTTGTGCTCAGGGTTTTAAGTCGTCGCCCCCAACAACCTTGGCCTACAACTTCATGGAGAGGATGGTGGAGTGGGGGGGTTGGGGTTTCTGGTTAAATGTCACAGAGGAAAGAACGCACTCGAAAAATACAGTTTTTCAGCCCTCTAACCACAAACTGAGCAGAAGATGAAGGGATTCATGGCTGGAATGGTTTATAAAAATCAAGGGCAACAGCGATGGTCTAAGGTCAGCTTGCTTTTCTTATATCAGTGCGCTGGATAATATACTGCAGTATGTTGAGTGTGAATCATGTACTTGATAGGAGACAGCTAAGTATGACACTTAAAATAAAAAAAAACTATTATATTTTCTCTATATATTATATATTGAGTTGTGCAAATTGGGTCGGATTCAGAGAAAGATACAGAATGTCGATATTTATGTTGGGAAAGTTACTAAAGCTGATTTTTTAGGTGCGATTTGCATCTTAAAGGTTACCAGACTTTTCTTGAGTAGAAACATTTGAAATGGGGTTGTTTGTTAACATCTGGACCAACCGTTTTGCAGGTCTGCCAGGTTTTCTCAGAGTTTTTTGTGATTGTTGTGGGCAAAAATGCCTGATTTTGCTTGAGGTTTTTGTGTCCTGTTTGTTTGCATAGAATTACTTGAATTTATGAAACACAGCAAAAGCACAGGATTCTTCTTTTAACTCCTACCAGTGAAGACACATGTATATGATAGCAGTACTCATGTACGACACATGTGAATAGAAGAGGGATTTGGATGAATGTGTGTGGTGATAATTTCACATGACATGTCTTGATTGAAATCTGAAGAAAATCTGCAGTCATTTTGAGCAAAATTCCAAGATCCATACCCATATCGCAGAGTTTGCTTGATTTTGCGTTCATTTCTGAGATCGAACAGTTTCAAAAATACTGTAGGGACTGAATTTACATCCCTATCACTTGCCTTTAAGCCAAAAACAATCATGTCTGAAGAATCTATTTTTCTACACTTAAAAATGTAATATGATATAAAATAAAAGCAGGAGATGATTAAAAGATGATATGAGACAACTATGATGACACATGAATGATAATATTGAAACAAACCTTGAAATAAACATTTGATAGGAGTCTAAGTGTAGTGCCATGAGTGGTATGCTGCTTGAGTAGTCCTACCACATGGCTTCCATCCTTATTATTGTTACCGCTGAGATCTGAATAAAAATATGCACAAATTCAGTATTAATATGTCAGAAGAGAAACATAAACCAACTATGAATATGACGTTTAAGCAGTTATTCGTTATGCATAGCAGGAACAGTTGTAGAGAACCTTTACGTTTGAGCAAAATGAAATAAATATGTGAGATCTTTTGCACCATGTTTTACAAATTGGACCCCTGCTTCCTTCCTGAGCAGTAGAATGACTTCAAAGATTGTCAGATTGTTTTCCCATATATTATTTATTTATTTAGTAATTCATTTATTAATTTGTGTCTTAATCTAGTATCTAGGTATTTGATATTAAATAGTATACAGTCACTCTAATATTCTTTCAGTTTTGCTTTGATTTTTCCGTTGAAGGTCTCCTTAGGGTTCCTTGCTTTTCTGTTTCGCTGGGATGTATGGCAATACTGTTTGCGTGCTTTTGTCTGATACTGTCTGAGTGCTGCTGTTGCGCAGCAGTTTTTTCCTGCTGCCTGCTTTTAATGGACCCTTTCTAGGCAGCGTGTGTGGCCCGAGCACGGCCATCTTAACTGGCGACGGTCCCGCCGAAGAGGTTTCCCGCCATTTATGAAGGGTGGTTGAGCATTTAGAGGAGGACAGAGGAGGGATAGGCGAAGAAGCCAAAGGGCTAGGCTCGCTGTCCGTGTCTGGCATCCCGCAGTCCACTTTATCTTCATCCTCTCCTCCTTCCTCCTCGTCTGGTTCGTCTTCGTCGTCATCGTCGCAGCAAAGCGCATGGTAGAGGACCTTGTCGCTGAAGCGAACTCGTTCTCTTGTCCCGGAGGTGCGTGATGTTTTCTGACTGTGCGTGGAACTCGATGCCTCCTCGCTGGAAGAGTCCGGAGTGACCATCAGAGGTCCGTTGGGGATTGGGAGACCACCGTTCATCTGCGAGTACGTGTTGACGGTGGGCGTAGGTGTGGCCGAGGCCGAGCTGCCCGGCTCTTCCTCTTCCAGCAGCTCGTCTTCTTCCCGAGCCGTTTTGCGGTAGCCGCAGAAATCCCAGGCGTCGGAAAGCACATCGTGGCTGAGGAAGTCGAGCCTGAACGCCTCGGTGAGGCCACGTTCACTACTCGACGTGCTGCTCGCCGTTGCCACTGTCCATTCGTCTGGCTCTGGGTCGAAGTCGAAGTCTGCTGTGAGCTTGTCGATCTGACCCACCACCTGGCACGGAAAGAAGACAGAAATCAATGACCAATGCTGAGCAATATATCCTGGGCAATTTCATTTACACGTTTTAATGTCAGTCAAGTAATATCTTTATATCAGCCTTTAAATTGGTTTACTTTGGTTTTTGGGTCGCTTAGGCTTCACTACTTTAATTATTGATTACTGTTCTCACCAGTGTCCAGTTTGGTAGAAATATACTAAGTAATCCCAAACTTTTTGTCCTAGTTACATCTCCATTTGCTCTTGTCCTATTTCTATATTCTAGTCCATTGTGCTTTGATAAAATGTAAGTACAAAAAGGGTAAATAGAAAACACCAGTCATCAACAATGGGACAGTGTTAATCTCACAGAGGAAGAAAGGAAACAAAAGCTGGGACTGTAACTACAATTTGTTCTCACTTATATAGAGTTTGCTGAAAAGCTTCAAGGCTCTGATATGTACAGAAGCTTGGCAATCCTACATTAATTTCTTCTTTTTATTAACGTTCTACATTTACGGCATTTGGCAGAGGCCCTTATCCAGAGCAACATTTATCTCACTTATACAACTGAGCAGTTGAGAGTTAAGAGCCTTGCTCTGGGGCCCAGCAGTGGGCCCAACACCTTAACCCCTGAGCTACCACCTCCCTAGCAGACTTCCTGCTTCAACCTTGCACAGTTCTTAGTCCTATGACCTGCACTCGTAAAAAGGTTTCATCCATTGCTTGTTTGCAAAAGAACATTTAAAGGTTGTGTGACTAAAATTGGCAAAATGAATGAATGCATCATTAGCAAAGAAAAATCCTGTTCTTTAATTGAAGGCTAGATGAGGAGCAATGAGCAGCTGCATCCATAATTGCAGACTATACCCTGTGGTCACTTGTGGTCAGTTTGGTGTGAAAGTAAAAGACTTACTTAGTCCGAAAAAAAAAAGTCCATCAAGGGTTTTTAGACTGTTAAGGGCTTAAAATTTTATCAGGAATGCTGTAGGATTCTACATACACGTTTTAAGAAAACAACCAATGAGGATAAGGAATTTAGGTTCCACTATTATTTTTTCTGAGACTGTATGATGCCCATTAAGGGAATAAACCAAAGCAGTGTCCCAAATGACATACTACGCACTACACTACACACAATGTACCCTACTGTCTGGTGTACACTACCACTAAAAAATACTAAAGTTTTTTAATTTGAAGGCAAATACACGTGTTGTGATACCGCTAGATTGAAAAGAATATGGTGGATTTTCAAAATGTGTAAAAAATAAATCAATATTAATTTAAGACAGTTGTCCACTAGAATGTTGCTGGTCACCTTGACCAGCAACGATTTTTTCTCATCCAGTGTCAGTGCATGGTAGCCCCACCCCTTTTTTTGTTACATATGCAAAGCTGCGATTTTTTGCCTACACTTTGTTCTGTCAGTTCACCAAATAAATAAAATAAAATAAATAAATAAATAAATAAATAAATAAATAAATAAATAAATAAATAAATAGCAGTGGTACACATAAAATTTTTAGTGTGAACAAACTTCCCACGTTTTTTATACTGTAAAATGGTGTAGAATAGTGCATAAGTGTGTGATTTGGGATGCACCTCTAGCTTCCTGACAACTTTATTCATTTGTTCTTTCTGTATTTTTAGTATTTTTTATTTTTTTTTGGTTTTCTGTTTTAACATCAAGCATGCTGTTTATTTTAGCTATCTGTCCCTTGACATTAACCCTAATTGTTTTCAATATCTGAATAATGGACAGAACATTCAGCTACCTCTAGATGCTATGCATTACACAATTTCTACCATTCTTTGAATATGAAGGTTTTACACTAAATAGAAATAATGCAGTAGTAATGTTACACACAAGTCTGCGTGTGTAATTGTTCAGTTCAGAGAACAGTCTTGCTACTTACGACAGGCGTTTTCCTACTAATGACAGAAATGATGAGAATCTCAGAAAGCTGGCTCTTGTAAGGACAATCCCGATTTGTTCTCCAAGAAAAGTGCCTTTAAAGGAGCAATTAGATTAGAAAAGGCACAATGTAGCACTGATCGGTGACTTTTCAGTGATGTGTTAAATCCGTGATTTTCTGACTGATTTAACAGATGAATGGCCGCTGTGCGTTCGTCTCCTCCGAGTCTATCATCGCTCGATGTGCTTTTCATACGGTTTATGCACATACACACTGTATAACAGTCAAAAGACAAACAAAGAGCATCAACAGGGAATTGCTTGTTCATCATTTGGCTGCCAGAGAAAATCTCGCTAGCTTGTGGAGACAGTTGCTTCATTGTTTCATGAGCGGTGCAGTTGATAGTTTTTCTTTGGCAGCGTATAGAACGTTCGAGGCGATGGTGTTTAAAAATTTGAGTCACATGGACGAGGAGGCCGATTCGTTTACGGCTATAAATAAGAATGTAAAATTCGATGTGGTTATGTTTTGTTTGGTACTTTCACACTACCCCTTTTATCTAGCGCCATGCACTCAACTGATGAGACAATGAGTTGACACATGGAGAATAGACGCACTTCTTTGTGTACATATTTAAACACTTTTTTTTTAAAGCAGTTAAGAGTGAAAGATAAAAATCTAGCATAGTTTCATTCATAATAGCCACTGTTCTACCGATTTGCATTCGTATTTACAATTCGTATCTTTTTACACTTTATACTTCCTCTTTTTACCTGTATAGCAAATTCTATTTTTACTTTATTATTTTATTGTAATTGTAATTCTGTTTCTTATTTTCATGACTGGACAGTGGATAGAGCATTTTATACCTTCTGTGTCATATAAATATAAATCAATAAGTATGACAGATTAGAAAATAAAGAATAAGAATAAAACAAATGATAAGATGTTAAAAAAAAATCTAAAAATATGCTAAAATTTCAGTAAAATTCCAAGAAAAAAATAACGATGCAGCTGCAAATAGGAAGAAAGTGTATGGAAGAATATTAAGATGTATACATGCATGCAGATCATCACCAGAACAGTGTGGGTACTTGATTTTTTGAAAAAAAGCACTGAAAATGTGCAATATATGTGTCTAATACGTGTGTAATATGTGTAATTTGCTCATCTGCCAATTCCCACCCCCTAACAAGCACTAGCATGTGCTTCCTCCCAGACATGTGAAGCCAGCTATCACATTCATTCTAATTAGTGTATCACAGGGCAAAAAGACAAAGTACACAAGCTTACATGAATGGTTAAGTGTCAACATCTTTGTGCTTACATTTAAAGATGTTTTAGATGACCCGAGAGTGCTAAGTGTAATGAAAAATCATGGACATTCTGTGAAATCTCAGCTATTTACACCAGGGTTGTCTAATCTTATCCACAAAGGGCCGGTGTAGGTGCAGGTTTTCATACCAAGCAAGCCGAGTCTATTGAAAGCCAAGATCAGTTGCTTAAACAAGTGAAATCAGGTGTGCTTGATTTCTATGAAGACCTGCATCCACACCGGCCCTTTGTGGATAAGATTGGACACCCCTAATTTACGCCACACCCTTATCCAACTAGCAACTAACATTTTGTACACAACTGATCATTAAGGGCCTTGCGCAAGGGCAGCTTGGTAGAGTTGGGATTTAAACACACAACCTTCTAATCAGTAGTACAACACCATAACCACTAGGCTGCCACGCCTTTCTTTCTTACTTACACAATTTTGGCCTAACTTTGTAGATAGTTTTGCGTCTCCCTATGCATTATTTATTCATTTTCAGTAAACATGATGGTCAAGGTGGCACTCTATCACAGGGCAGTAAGGACACACATTCAAACCTAGGGGTAATTTAATGTTGGAGGAAACTGGAGAACCCAGAAGAAACCTACATGTAGAAAAAAAATCCACACAGATCAGGATGGAACCTGACTCTGGACCAGTTCTAGCTAGTTCAGAGCTAGAACCAAGGGATGTAGTAGCTTAGTGGTTAAGGTCTTGGACTACTACCCAGCAGGTTGCGAATCTGAATCCCAAGCTGCCACTCTGGGGCTCTTGAGCAAGGCCCTTAACCCTCAGATGTGTAAAAATTTAAGTCACTCTGGATAAGGGTGTTTGCCAAATGCCAGAAAAAATGAGAAAGTCTAGAACCATCCCTCAACAATGGGCCGATGTTTTATTTTATATGTTGATCTGCTCTGCTGCACTAGTTACACGATTCAGTCCAAATTACTTTCCTGGCCCCAAATCGCTTCACCAGCTGAACTAAAGGAAGGACCATGGTTCTAATTCAATTCCACTTCTGAACAAGTTATTGTTTTATAAACTGATGATACATTATATGGCAAGTTTGTGAGCAACATAGTAATCCCCGCTTCAAAAAAAAAAAAAAATTCACAATGTCTAAATGCTTGCAGTTCCAAAATTATTTCACAATCCTCTGTCAATCAAAACAGTGACCTAATTTCCTCCTCGTCTGGTCTGCCGTGACTCACTCTATTTTTAATATTAATTACTACCATAGCACAATAACACATTTTGCCTGGAATAAGTGAGCTGTCAATCAAGATGAAGCTCCATTTAATAACATTGTCCTAATCTACTCAAACTGCACAAAAACAAATAAGGACCACTAGCGTCACGTTTTCCTAAAACCATCATCACAGCAACTGCATTTATTCTTGCTCTAACAACCAACTCAGCATGGAAACCATGTTGGAGTACAGTGTTTTTCCCGGGATAAAACCAAATCACACAAATGAGCATGCATTCAAGCTTTGCCCTTGCACCCGTGCTATAACACAGCCTGCAGCTCCAGCACCAATTCAGCTAGATAACAGCGCCAAAAGCTTAAAGGGGATGCTAAAGCTTTCTAGGTCACAGATGGGCTTAACAGAGCTACAATGGGAAGAAATTCCTGAGCTTTTTTTTTTTCCCTTCAAGAGGCGAACCGAGTGGGTAGGCTATGGAGTAAATTATTGGGTAAACAGATTGCCTAAGTGCAAAAAGGATGAATGAACACATCAGGAACAAGTCATTAGCAAAGGGACACAGTGTGTTTTAAATGGAAGGAACACAATGAGGACCTGCAACTGTAATTGCAGTCTATAGACTAAAAATCACATCCTTTTGTTGGCCCCAGCCCCCCAAAATGGAGGAGATTGCAGCTGGATTATTCAAGGTGGAAAAAAACCCTTCTCACCCTCCTCATCCTCTGGCTCTCAGATATACGTAGATACAGTGGGAGCTAAATTATATGGCACCAGGCGGCATGAAAAGAGCTTTTCGGGCCACATGTGAAGCTTGGAACACATAATAAAAAGAACCAGCCAAGGAATACTAATGTTTTAGTTACACACATCAAATTGTTGCAGAAGTTTGGTAAGTCAGACAAGCATTAACACATTTTGAAATAAAGAACCACAACATTTTATTTTATTTATTATTTATTTTTTAACCCTTATGAGTTCTGATAGTAAAGTGCTGGACGTGTGAGGTTTCCGGGACCTCTTTGTTCAGTGAAATGTGCAGCTTCATGTCCTTGCTGTGTTGAGTGCATGTGTGTGTGTGGTGTGTGTTTGTGTGTGTAGTGGTCTGGTATGACTCCTGCTGAGCTCCATCTGCAATGATTGGGTCGGGTAATTGTGGGTCAGAGTGGAGACGGCCTCTTTCTACCATTTGGGGCGAGTGCAGGCTGCTGGAACTGAGAGTGACAGTTGACACTCCGACTAAGACGGCTGCGAAATGGCATGGGCAACACTGATCCATGAACGCAAGCCACTGGAGTCTCTGAAACAATATCCACTACGCCATATATGTCATGCTCACATATGAATTGTGTGAATCCTGTGAGGCTGTGAAACATAGCAGGGAGGATCCATGATTTACTCGATTATTTTTAGCTCTTTAATGGTGGAAACCAGAACGTGCCATACAGAAGGAAATGTTTATTATTGTGTTCTTATCATAGACTAAGACCATAAAAGGTACCAGGGAACTAGAGAACTAAGACCATAAAAGGTGCTACGGAACTAGGGAACCAAGAACATAAAAGGTGCCAGGGAACTACGGAAATAAAATGTGCTAGGGAGCGAAGACTATAAATGGTGCTAGGGAACTAAGACCATAAAAGGTACCAGGGAACTAGAGAACTAAGACCATAAAAGGTGCCAGGGAACTAGGGAACCAAGATCATAACAAGGTGCTAGGGAAGCAGGGAACTAAGACCATAAAAAGTGCTAGAGAACTAAGGAACTAAGACTATAAAAAAGGTGCTAGGGAACTAGGAAAATAAACCATTAAAGGTGCAAGGGAACTAGGAAACTAAGACCATAAAAGGTGCTAGGGATCTAGGGAACTAAGACTATAAAAAAGGTGCTAGGGATCTAAAACCATAAAAGGTGCTAGGGAACTAGGAAATTAAACCTTAATAGGTGCCAAAGAACTATGACCATAAAAGGTGCTAGGGAACTAGGAAAATAAACCATTAAAGGTACTAGGGAACTAAGACTATAAAAGGTGCTAGGGAACTAGGGAACCAAGACCATAAAAGGTGCCAGGGAACTAGGGAACTAAGACCATAAAAGGTGCTAAGGAACTAATACTATAAAAGGTGTTAGGGAACTAGGGAACTAACACAATAAAAGATGCTAGGGACATAGGGAACTAAGAACATAAAAAGGTACTAGGGAACTAGGGAACTAACACAATAAAAGATGCTAGGGACATAGGGAACTAAGAACATAAAAAGGTACTAGGGAACTAGGGAACTAACACAATAAAAGATGCTATGGAACTAGGGAACCAAGACCATAAAAAGGTGTTAGGGAACTAGGGAACTAACACAATAAAAGATGCTATGGAACTAGGGAACCAAGACCATAAAAAGGTGCTAGAGAACTAGGAATCTAAGAACATAAAAGGTGCTAGGGAACTAAGACTATAAAATGGTGCTACAGAAGTAGAGAACTAAGACCATAAAAGGTGCTAGGGAACTAGGGAACTAAGACCATAAAATGTGCTAGGGAACTAGGGAACTAAGACCATAAAATGTGCTAGGGAACTAAGACCATAAAAGGTGCTAGGGATCTAGGGAGCTAAGACCATTAAAAAGGTGCTAGGGAACTAGGGAATTAAAACATAAAAGGTGCTAGGGAACTAGGAAACTAAGATCATAAAAAGGTTCTATGGAAGCAAGGAACTGAGACCATAACAAATGCTAGAAAACTAAGGAACTAAGACTATAAAAAAGGTGCTAGGGATCTAAAACCATAAAAGGTGCTAGAGAACTGGGAAATTAAACCAAAAAAAGGTGCTAGGGAACTAGAGAAATAAATTATTAAAGGTTCAAGGGAACTAGGAAACTAAGACCATAAAAGGCGCTAGGGAACTAGGGAACTAAGACCATAAAAGGTGCTAGGGAACTAGGGAACTAAGACCATAAAAGGTGCTAGGGAACTAGGGAACTAAGACCATAAAAGGTGCTAGGGAACTAGGAAATTAAAACATAAAAGGTGCTAGGGAACTAGGAAATTAAAACATAAAAGGTGCTAGGGAACTAGGAAACTAAAACTATTAAAAGGTGCTAGGGAACTAGGGAACTAAGACCATAAAAGGTGCTAGGGAACTAGGGAACTAAGACCATAAAAGGTGCTAGGGAACTAGGAAATTAAAACATAAAAGGTGCTAGGGAACTAGGAAATTAAAACATAAAAGGTGCTAGGGAACTAGGAAACTAAAACTATTAAAAGGTGCTAGAGAACTAGGGAACTAGAACCATAAAAGATTGCAGGGAATTGGGTGTCAAACCTAAGGTGTTGTTCTGAATGGTGATGAAGGTGTTGATTAATTTTCTTCAACAGCAGCTCTGAGAATCGTTCCAGGTGTCAGGCACATTACAGGATATTATTAATGCTCCTGAACTGATTCTCATCATTTGTACAGTATCAACTTACACAGCAGATGCTCAACAAACTGAACTGTAACTAGATCAACTAGATTTATGTACTAGATCAAGATCTATTGTCTGCCATGGGAAGGGCTTCATAATGGACTGTGTAGCATTTTAATGCATAAAAGTTGTGAACAAAACATGGAAGAATCATAAACTTCTGTTCGGCACAGAGATTAGTTTCTGCAACAATCCAAAAGCCAGTGGAAAAAATCCTATTGGCTTTTCCTCAAGGGAAGCAGGGGGATGCTAAGTTTCAGGTTGGCCTACTAAAACCTGTCATCTCTGCAGCACTCTATAGCTGCTATAACACGAGAGAGAATAGTACCTGTCTTGATTTGTGGATACAACATTAAATCTAACTATAAACCTGTGCAACGTGCCTTTCTTTTAATGACCTACTGTAATCAAAAGACAATATAAAGAAAATGAGGCAAAACTATAGATGTTAGAATGAATCTGCGATTATTTCCACCCTATTATCAACATGAAGAGAGATTAGTGGAGTGGAGAGACAAACGATGAGCTTCGGATTTAAACTCCATGAGGGTCTGATAAACTTAACATGATGTGCTACAACTGTCAAGTTTAAGTTTTTACAGCTTATATTAATTAATAATATTAATAATTAATTAATATTAATAATAAAGAATAATTAAAACAAACAAACTATAGATTTCTACATTTGAAACTAAATTAATTAGAGAGCGAGAGAGAGAGAGAGAGAGAGAGAGAGAGAGAAAGAGAAAAGCTGAAATAGAGAGAGGGAATGAGAAAGACAGTGGGGGGGTGGAAGAGAGAGAGAGACTGAAAGAGAGAAGACGAGAGACAGTGAAAGAGAGAGAGGGAGAGAGAGACAGAAAAAGAGAGAGAGATTGAGAGACATACTGAAAGAGGGAGAGGGAGAGAAAGAGTGAGAGGGAGAGAGAGATAAAGAGATATTGAGAAAGAGACTGAAAGTAAGAGAGGGAGAGAGTGAGAGAGAGGGAGAGAGAGAAACTGAAATAGAGAGAGGGAATGAGAAAGACAGTGGGGGGGATGCTGAAAGAGAGAGAGACTGAAAGAGAGAGGGAGAGAGAGACAGAGCGAGGGAGAGAGATTGAGAGAGAAACTGAGGGAGAGAGAGGGAGAGAAAGAGAGAGGCTGAAAGAGAGAGAGACTGAAAGAGAGAAGGCGAGAGACAGTGAAAGAGAGAGAGGGAGAGAGAGAGACAGAGCGAGGGAGAGAGATCGAGAGAGAAACTGAAAGAGAGAGGGCGAGAGAGAGAGCAAGGGAGAGAGATTGAGAGAGAGAGACTGAAAGAGAGAGAGAGAGAGAGAGAGAGAGAGAGGCTGAAAGAGAGTGAGGGAGAGAGACAGTGAAAGAGAGAGAGGGAGAGAGAGAGACAGTGAGAGGGAGAGAGAGAAACTGAAAGAGAGTGAGGGAGAGAGACAGTGAAAGAGAGAGAGGGAGAGAGAGACGGAAATAGAGAGAGACAGAGAGAGAGAGAGAGAGAGAGAGAGAGAGAGAGAGAGAGAGAATTTATTCACTATGCTCTTCTTGATGCTGATCTCTTGACTGACTTTATGACCCGAGGTCTGCTGAAACTGCAGGATATCTTCCTGTAGGTAAAAACTCTTATACTTCAAAGCCGGAAATGTGAGAAGATGTACAGATGTGTAAAGATATGGGATGAGTTAATCAAGCCCAAATCTTTGCTGTTTAATAATAATAATAATAATAATAATAATAATAATAATAATAATAATAATAATAATAATAATAATAATAATAATTGTAGAGTCATTGGACCCTTCAAAATGGTTCTAGGTGAAGAAGCATTTTGGCTTTCCATATTTCCATTAAATCAAGTGATGGAACCATTTCAGGTTTCTAACTGTTCCTTTGTGTAGGGTCTCTTTCACCTTCTACTGTGAAACATCTCTAGCAACATATCATTTCCCAGGAGACATTGAAGAAAAGTTTTATCGAGCAAACCTTCTTAAGATGATATCCGTCCTCTTGTGTGTGTGTGATTTCCGACTGAAAGCCGAACATCTTCTGCATAACAATTAGAAACCACACATGATTACTGTGATTTTTTATTTTTTTTATTTTTTGCATGCTGACTCCAAAATAACATCCCTGCCAACAGCATTCCAGTGACTGTATCCCTGTTGTCTCCCTAGAGTTTTCTGTGGCTTTCTCTGCTCAATTTCACTCTTTTTTTTTCCCCGTGCCCAAGCAGAGCGGACTCTGTTGACTCTTCCTCTGTACTGTTTATTATATCCCGCTGAGGGGAATTCATCATCCTCCATATTTTTCTGAGCTGCAGGGATACTCCATTACTGCCGGTGCAAAATGTGGAGTAGGTCTTTAGTTGATTATGGATGCTCCTTCTAGAAAGTGTGTACTTCTGTGTGTTTTTCAATCATTTTCTGATGAGTTTTAGAGGGGGTACTCTCTCTAAGTGAATGAGAGAGAGAGAGAGAGAGAGAGAAACAGATGCTGCTTGCAGAGCATGTATAGGAGCTTGACTTAGGCCTGGTGAGGTACGTCACTCGCTCTTGGCTTTGGTGTAAATAAATTGGGTCTTTGAAGTGCTCCTTCTGACCGTTAGCGGCTAATTATCATGTCGTACATGGGAGTAGCGGCCAGTGCTTTCATTAAGAATGCAACTCCTTCTTTTCATCTCACCTCCAAAATTGCACTTCAGCCAAGACCTTAGCGTGGGTGCGAGGATTCTTTATAAATAAAGAAATAAATAAATAAAGAAAACACCATTGTGACGAGTGCGTTAACAGGCCTCTCGACAGCCAGCTAATCAAAGGCAGCATCAGTACGTTAGTGGGTAATGGGCATGGGGCATCAGTCGGCTCGGGCAGCGTGGATTTGCCACAGAGTGTCTGATCCACTGTATACGGATTGCACTACTCCTAATTGCTTGTCAAAACAGGCCATTATTTTTGCCTCTATTTCCCAGGACCCTGGTAGCATTTGAAACTTGCACAGTACAGCTCCCAGTTATTGTATGTGGGCCACTGCTATAGATATGGGTAAGGCTATCTTTAGATATGGGTTTGACTATTTCAGGATGTGGGTTTGCTAGTTATTAATGGAAGTATGCAGATGGTAGTGAGCGTCAAAAAATCCTTTTACATAACTCTGAACCTGCAGGAGGCTTAAAGTAGGCTACGCATTAAGTCGATGCTGAAAGCCTAAAAAGGTCAGTGCAAAATCTAGTTACTTGCATGTTCTGTATTACGGAGAATCATTTCATTCATGAGGAAAAACTAAGAACGTTGCAGTAGAATTCAGCCAAATTCAACTGTATGTGTGTCACGTTATTATGCGTTTATATGAATTGTGTCTGGCTTTTATTTAAACTAAGTGAAACTCAAATAATGAACAAAATAGAGCAGAAACCTGGGCTGAGTAACAAACCGCAACACGACGGACACACAAAGCTAGAGCAAGGACCAACTAGCCAACAGTGTGCTTAACAAGCCATAACAAGACACAGTGAGGGTGATTATCTAGGCATGTGATGAACAGGGGCTGATGGGTAATATTATTCAACGCTATCATGCTGACAACTTGTTAGGAAAAAAAATGCTTGACGGAATAATTTTATGAATAATAAGATTTAAGTGTATTTTATTTACCCTGGACATAGAAAAGTAAATGATGTCAGAACAAGAGGTATGTCTAGATGAAATTATTAATTAAGGATAATAAAAAAAAATAATAGATATAAATAATAAAAATAAATAAATAAATAACTTGATAACTAACTCACATGTATTATTATTTATTATTATTATTATTATTATTAACAACAATAACATACTCCTATTACTACTACTACTACTACTACTACTACTACTACTAATAATAATAATAATAATCACACAATTGCATTTGTACAGTTGTAGATTGTATTACTTTTATTATTTGGTAAAGCATGGCAAAGTTTCGGAAATTTTAGAAACATTTTCTCCGTTTTTATCCTAATAAGTGCAGAGGTTCACATCACATTCACACCAACACCATGCAAATGACTCAGTCACTGTGAGTTTCTCTCCTACTCTCAGTATATACACAGTGTGTGTGTGTGTGTGTGTGTGTAGGAGGAGGAGGAGGGGGAGAGTCCTGACCCCTGAGTCATGGGTTCAGGAGGAGTGAGAAATAAAAGGCTTACGATCTGTATTTCTGAAGCATTACATGCAGATTTGAGTGCAGCTCTACAGTCAGATTCAGTCAAATCCTCACTGCTGGCGTTAGACCAAGTAAAAAATATTCATTTTGCTAAAATGATTCAGAACTAGATGGATATTTACATGGAAACTGAATGAATCCTGTTCTTGCTGATGATCCTGTAGTCAAGACGGCGAGGATTAACCGCTCTCGTAAATAAAGAGTCATCACATTTTTGAAAACCGTCCAGGAAGCACCACATAACCAAAATCACTGTCTAGTGTTAAAGGTTCATAAGAAACAAATATGGCTCCAATCTTTATTATTGTGTTTGTTGCTCTTTCTTCAGATTTGCAGTGAGAAGTGCTGGAAAAATTGCTCGTCCAGCTGTACAGCCAGTTATACTGCAGTAGAGTTAATTATCAAAAGAAATACACGGATATTAGCTATTTTAACAACTCATATGTTGAAATGAAGTAAAGTATTAGAGGCCGTTTAAGCCGGAAATTTTACATCTACTTAATGAATTTCCTTTTTTTTTTTTTTTGTATAATTTAGATGTGTCCTTGAAAAATATTTATTTATTTATTTATTATTTATTCAATCAAATATTTATTTATTTATTTATTTATTTATTTATTTATTTATTTATTTATTTATTTATTCAATACAAAAAAATGTAAATTTAATGTAATTAATTTCAAATAAATACATTAAACAAAATATTTGATTTTATATTTGAAATATGGATTTAATAGATCAATTTGTTGATACTGGTGTAACGAATGTCATGTATCAATAATTTTTAAAAGATGGTATTGATGCCATCTTGCATAGCAGTAACAGCTGTTTAACATACAACAGCTGTTTAACGTATAGCTTATGACACATATAACTCCATTGTCATAGGTAATGTAATAATAATTTGTAATAAATGTCATAAGGTAATATAATAATTATTATACCAACATTTCGAGCCATTTATACCACAGGTCAATGACCTTGCTAGGTTTGGGATGATTGACAGGAGTATCTGGATTTGATGACTATTTTATAAGTTGCATCTTTAAGCATGACAAAAGAAATTGGATCATATAACGTGTTTCTTTTTCTTATAAATCGTGAAAGATTATGCTGTCAGACAAAATAAACAACAATCTCAACAATCTAAACAAACATCTCTGCTACGATTCACACACAGAAAATATGCTTAGGGTAGATACAGCTAATCACTTGTTAGGTTGATTTACTGTTGATTAAAATGCTAGTTGCAAGCAGCTACATGCTAGCTAATGCTAGTGACTAGCAGCTATAGCCACTCCTCCACCAATACTATTGTCAATCAGCAATTTTGCTATGTGCACTTCTCTCAGATTCACACTGTGTAGTGAAGAAAATTGGAAGTAAGATGAGGAAGGGTGTAAGGAAAGACTTAATAAGACCTCATTGCCACTAATGAATTCGCATGCATTTCCTTTCCTCTGACGCATTCATCAGCTTTTAAAACCTTCCGCATGTTTCCCAGTCAGAGAGATTGGCAAGGATGAATTGTGTGTGAGAGAGAGAGAGCAAGAGAGAGAGAGAGAGAGAGAGAGAGAGAGAGACAGAGCTGTTGAGAGAGAGCGACAGAGGAAAAGAGAGAGAGAGAGTGCACAAGATAGACAGAAGTAGAAAAAGAAAGACGTCAGTGAGACAGACAAAGCAGCTGAGAGACAGAGAGTCAGAGGCATAGACACAGACAGGCAGACAGAACAGGTGAAAGATGTAGACAGAGAGAGAGAGAGAGAGAGAGAGAGAGATACAGACAAGCAGACAGAGCAGGAGAGAGTTAGAGAGAGTGAGAGCAGATACAGACAGGCAAACAGAGCAGTTTAGAGATGGAGAGAGAGAGATCAATAAGAATTGGTTTACTAGCTGATTTTTAAATGAACAACAGAATAACTGCTGTGGTTTTATATAGTTTTTTTTTTCTGTTGTTGTAGCACACATGACATCTGAACAAACAAGAACATAGCTGAATTTGGGCAGAAAAATAAGAACGCTAACCCAGTTCCTAACCCGAACATTATCATCTGTAGCTCATCACATGACTTGAATTGTTTCCAATTTGAAAATTTTGATCGGAACACATGTCCAGATTTCAACTCCCATCGTGTGTCTATGAAACAGAGTTACACACTGATTATAATGATAAGACTTCACATCAAATCATCTTTTACTCTAAAATAACATCAGATTAATATGTATATAATATGTGCTTGATGTAAATGAAACCAATGTGGGACGAAGCGTTCCTTGGTTGTGGATTCATGTATTAATTAATAATTGAATTCTCTGTGCTGTGCTTATGTAGGGAAATAATCAATACCAGGCTGGAGTGATGTGGCCTGATTGAAGCAGTTCCTGTTACTGAGAAATAGTAGATTATTTTTTAATAACATGTTTTATTTGTCTCATTCTTGAACAATTTGCCAGTTAAGCAAAAATAATTTAGATCCTGTTATCACTTAGATTATAGCAGCTATAAACACTCATTCCTTTACCAGAGTCTATTTTCTCTCTCTCTCTCTCTCTCTCTCTCTCTCTCTCTCTCTCTCTCTCTCTCTGTTTTCTCCCTGTCTCTCTCTCTGCCTCTAGATAGATAGATAGATAGATAGATAGATAGATAGATAGATAGATAGATAGATAGATAGCAACAAAATGCTGTTTAGCATCTACCAGAAGTGCAAATAGTTTAAACTCTGCAAATCTATCTATCTATCTATCTATCTATCTATCTATCTATCTATCTATCTATCTATCTATCTAGATATGTCTGCCTGCCTGCCTGCCTGCCTGCCTGCCTGCCTATCTATCTATCTATCTATCTATCTATCTATCTATCTATCTATCTATCTATCTATCTATCTATCTAGACAGACAGACAGACAGACAGACAGACAGACAGACAGACAGATAGATAGATAGATAGATAGATAGATAGATAGATAGATAGATAGATAGATTTGCACAATTTCTACTATTTGCACTTCTGGTAGATGCTGGTAGATCTGTCTGTCTAGGTAGGTAGGTAGGTAGGTACACTATATTGCCAAAAGTATTCGCTCACCCATCCAAATAATCAGAATCAGGTGTTCTAATCGCTTCCATGGCCACAGGTGTATAAAATCAAGCACCTAGGCATGCAGGCTGTTTTTACAAACATTTGTGAAAGAATGGGTCGCTCTCAGGAGCTCAGTGAATTCCAGCGTGGAACTGTGATAGGATGCCACCTGTGCAACAAATCCAGTCGTGAAATTTCCTCGCTCCTAAATATTCCACAGTCAACTGTCAGCTGTATTATAAGAACGTGGAAGTGTTTGGGAACGACAGCAACTCAGCCACGAAGTGGTAGGCCACGTAAACTGACGGAGCGGGGTCAGCGGATGCTGAGGTGCATAGTGCGAAGAGGTCGCCAACTTTCTGCAGAGTCAATCGCTACAGACCTCCAAACTTCATGTGGCCTTCAGATTAGCTCAAGAACAGTGCGCAGAGAGCTTCATGGAATGGGTTTCCATGGCCGAGCAGCTGCATCCAAGCCATACATCACCAAGTGCAATGCAAAGCGTCGGATGCAGTGGTGTAAAGCACGCCGCCACTGGACTCTAGAGCAGTGGAGACGCGTTCTCTGGAGTGACGAATCGCGCTTCTCCATCTGGCAATCTGATGGACGAGTCTGGGTTTGGCGGTTGCCAGGAGAACGGTACTTGTCTGACTGCATTGTGCCAAGTGTAAAGTTTGGTGGAGGGGGGATTATGGTGTGGGGTTGTTTTTCAGGAGCTGGGCTTGGCCCCTTAGTTCCAGTGAAAGGAACTCTGAATGCTTCAGCATACCAAGACATTTTGGACAATTCCATGCTCCCAACTTTGTGGGAACAGTTTGGAGCTGGCCCCTTCCTCTTCCAACATGACTGTGCACCAGTGCACAAAGCAAGGTCCATAAAGACATGGATGACAGAGTCTGGTGTGGATGAACTTGACTGGCCTGCACAGAGTCCTGACCTCAACCCGATAGAACACCTTTGGGATGAATTAGTGCGCTTCTGGAAGAATGGTCAAAAATTCCCATAAACACACTCCTAAACTTTGTGGACAGCCTTCCCAGAAGAGTTGAAGCTGTTATAGCTGCAAAGGGTGGACTGACGTCATACTGAACCCTATGGATTAGGAATGGGATGTCACTTAAGTTCATATGCGAGTCAAGGCAGGTGAGCGAATACTTTTGGCAATATAGTGTAGATCTATCTATCTATCTATCTATCTATCTATCTATCTATCTATCTATCTATCTATCTATCTATCTATCTATCTATCTATCTATCTATCTATCTATCTATCTATCTATCTATCTATCTATCTCAGTTTGTCATGAAATCAATTAAACTGCCCAAAGCCTGCCATCCTTAAGCCTTACAAGTTGTTACAAAGTGCTGCCACTGGAGACTCCTTATATAAACACCTCCATAAAAAAAAGTCATATAAACTAATGTTTGTTTTTCATGGCAAAATAACAACAATCATTTATTCGAAGCCTTAAATTATGGCGCATCCGCCATACAAATTCCAGTATTTGCCCTGTTACTATGGAAACAAAAACATATAAGAGCAAACACGTTAATTCTGTATAAGCCATTATTTATATTACAGCCATCGCTATTGTTAGAGCTGCTTTTAGGGAAATGTATCAACACCAAGTGACTAAATAGATTTAAGAATTGTATAAAGTGTTATTTGGAATAGCTTAAAAATTCCAAAAAATAAAAATTTTCCATAAATAAGTTTTCTTTTTTGCATCACATTGTCTGCTAGCAGCTTCACACACACAAAAAAAGCTAAGGGAAAGAAAACAAATAAAAAGCAAGGAAATAAAAATCACATTAACCTCTTATGTTCCTTTACATTACCGGAACCTAAGGCTTAGCATGCAGTGACTCAAACGAATAAGCAAATGTTCTAAAAGCAAGAACGCATAGAACCATAAACAGTTCACTGTAGGTTAGGTGGTTAAGTATCAGTGACATTTACATCATCTCGCGGATGCACTTATCTAGAACAATCACAAACACATCCTCTAGTGCTGGTTCAAATAGGACAGGATCTAAGAATCATTAAACATCAAGTAAAAAAGTGTTATAGGGAGGATTTAGTACAACGAGTTGCTTGTTTAAATGGATTTTCAGTCTTCTTTTAAACACAATCTGTGACTCAGCAGTTTGGGCATTCAGGGGAAGTTCAGGTTAGAACCTGGGTGCTAATATAAAGAGGAGTCCTGAGGGATCCTGGGAGTTCCTGGGTCAAGTCGAGCCATGCTTGAAGGAAATGTAATGCCTTTAGGCAGGTGGGATTAGTCATGTAACTATGAAGCTATATGTAGTTATATAACTATGACATATATCTAAGTCATACATTGCAGCTACAGTATGTATAACCGTCATATTGATGCAAATAGATCAGCGATTCAATCAGTGATATGGTTTAGATAAGAGCCTAAAAACAAGATTAGTTTATTTATTTATTTATTTTTAAATTTAAGCTACATCCCAAATGATTTATTTATACCCTGCACTAAGTACTCTAGCATTTGGTGTACCGTTTTAGAAGGGTTGTATCGTCTCAAATGGAGCATGGAAGTGTAAGCAGCTTCCTAGTCGATGGTAAATGACACCAAATGTATGTAATGTGATGCTGCAAAATTTTTTAATAAAATTAAAATATAAATATAAATCACACAACATGAGCTAATTTAAAAGACATCTTGTCTGCTGGTGTGTCGTCAGACATCTTGAAACTTTTTCTCATCCAACATCAGCGCCTGGTAGCTCTGCCCCCTTCCAGTATATAACATTTACAGCATTATCCAGAGCAAGTTACATTTTTTAAAGCATTTTATACCATTGAACTATCACCTCTGGTCACCACTAGCTTGGTGGAAAAGGGATTTGAACTAATGACCTTCTGTTCAGGACTCCAAAACCTTAACCACTAAGCTACCTCATCCCTTTTCACAGAATGAAAGCTGGGTCTGGGAATTGTCCAACATTCCTTCTTCTTCTTCTTGGAATTTTCTTTTTGGGAACACACTATACGTACTACAAAATGATGTAGAATAATGCAGATGTATAACATTTGAGAACCAAATTTCTCATAGACTTCAATGATACATATTTATTGAGGTCACTTTCATCTTCTTTATTATTTCCTCAGTAGATCTTCTTTCAGTAAATCTTAAACCTCTTGATTAATCTACTATACATACTGTAGTGACACACATTGGTTCATGAACTAAATAGGGTGTTGGACTAATGATCAGAAGGTTGTGAGTTCAAATCCCATGGTCACCAAATTTGCCACTGCTGGGCCCCTGAGCAATGCCCTGAACCCTCAGTTGTATAAATGAAGGTCACTCTGGATCAGGGTGTCTGCCAATCTTTCTTTTCTGTTATATCTACTTTTTTATTCAATCAATTATTAATATAAAGACCAAACAAGCTGGTATTAATTAATTTCCTAAGTAAATACTTGTAATTGTAAGAAACAATTTATTTTTCTTTATTTATAGTGTAATGGAGGCTTAAACGGTTATGACTTTGGGTTGTTGATTGACAGGTTGGTGGCCCAGCACTTCCAAGCTGCCACTGCTGGGCCCTTGAGCAAGGCCCTTAACCCTCGCAGCTCCAGGGTGCTGTATCATTGCTGACCCTGTTCTCTGACACGAAAATCCTAACAAGCTGGGATATGAAAAGAATTTGACTGGGCTATAATGTATATGTCACAAATAAACTCTTCTTTTTAAATATTATTCTATGTATATTATGTTCATCATAGAAATCCACCACAGAAATCCTTGTAATTGATTTCTCACTCTAGAAAAAGTATTAGAACGTATTTAACATATTAGAATTAGCACACTGACGACGAACCATGATGTGAAACTTTCTCCATCTTTTCTCATCATGAAACAAGTCACAGCGATATACAATCATCCTTCTAATTCTAGTAAATCTCTCATGAGAAAGAAAGCCAGGATTTGCATTATGTGTCCTGGGAGAACTGTATAACTTGCAGAGGCTGAAATAGAAGCTAATTAATCAGGTTTAGACCTTACAATATGTTGAGGAAAGGTTGTGTTTGGCCATAAATATGCAAGCTCTGTACCTAAGCAGCCTGAGGCCATGGCTCAAAAAGGAGAATAATGCTTGCAGTACAGCAAAAGTCATTTTTTTTATGCTCAGGTACTCAGAAAACCCAAATCGCTGAACATTAAGGAACAAATGAAGAATATATTATGCAATGTTTATGGAGAATGCTAAAAAGCTTTAGAAAGTTAGCTGGTCAGCCAAGCACCTGGTAATAAACTCCACTTGCTAATTCAAAGCTTCCAGTATATTCCTCATATGATAACATTTTATGTAAGTTTCAGAAAGTTCAACAAGCTTTTGTTATAGAACAACATATTCCTACTCGAGCCACAGTTCTTCAAAAGGGCAAAGCACGCCCTTAAAATAAAATAATGACCATGGAAGACATTGCAAACCCTTTCTTTCTTATTCCCTCTTTCTTTTTTTTTTCCAGTCACTTATTCTCTCTCTGTCCAGTATAGGCCAGTGGATCAATTGGACTCTGGCATTTCTCTGTATTTTCTTTTCTTCCCTTGGCCTACAGTGCCGGTTTAATGGCACCCCTTTCCCATTCGGTTTTATTGTGCCGTTTTAAGTTCCATATATCATTACCCAACAAATGTAGCCAGCTCGACCATAGCAAAGTGGAAATACCGAAGCTCCGGGAGAAACAATTTATGCAATTTATTTTTTTATATTCAGAGAGCTGCTTGGTTGTTTTGGGAGGCATGGCTGCTACAATCTTTTATTTCTCCTTTTATTATTATTATTTTTTATTTGCCTCTTTTGAAGTCAAGGCCTCTGCAACCTTTATAAGCTGCATTCCTTTAAAAAACAAATTCACAATTAAAGATGCACTGATTATGATGTCTCGGTCCAGATTATAAAACAGAATGAATCAGCAAAACATCAACTAATATTCATATATAATATGTAATATATTATGCATATTATGCATACAATAAACCAAAGCATATTCAGTATTTATACTGTTGAATTCTCAGCCCTGATTGGTCAGAAGGTGCTGATTTACTTTCTGTAGCCAGTGTAATTCTGGTTTATATTAATGCCCTTGTTCTAATACAGTATATAATATTATACTGTAGTTTCTATAGTAACATAATCATAATCTATGCTTAATGATAACTGTTCTTCTGTAGCATACACTGTTGTGCATCAGTGATATGGTGAAGCTTTCACTAAGGAGATGGTTATGTAACATTCATGGATGGAGTCTCTGGGGTCAGCGTTTTGTAACAGGAAGTAAATTTTCCTCCAGTGGAAAGGCTTCAGGACAGAGGACTGTGCGGTTTTTCAGTAAGCTGCTTTTGTATGCCTTATTAACTTCAAGAGAGCGGGAAAAAAATCAGGATCATGAAGGAATGACTATTTAAGGCCACTATAAAGCGATAACAGGAATGAACTTGTTCTCTGTCATTTCACAACTAGAAAAGGATAAAAAGTTATGATATGTCATGTTTTAATGAATCTAAATCGTAATCCTTTGCAAATTGTTGCGTAATAAGAGAAATCTTGGAACGTGGTGTTATCGGAAAAATAACGAACACAGGCTTGGTGTGATGTGGATTTCCCATGACAGCATGTCTTAAGTTTATCCTACTTTACTAGTTTTACTAAAAGAGCACACACAAAATATACTTAATTAATTTTCAGTGCAAAATGCAGCTGTCCTTAAGCGATGAGGATTTAGGACTGGATTTGGGATAGGCATTAAACACTCCTTTAAACAGAAATATGAACCAGTAATGTGGTTTTGATGGTCCTCACACAGTGATGGTGTTTGAGGTTAATTCCACTAGAGAGAGGAGAAATGCAGAGAGAGGGAATGAAAAGAAACACGGTGCAGTGAATTTGCCTTTCCTCTTTTCGAAACAGTCTGTTTGTCTGGATTTTTATTCTAAAGTACAATCTTCAGTTCCATAATTAATTATACACTTTATTCAAATTGGAAAAATAAATAACAAATAAATAAGATAATAGATAGATACTTATTTATAATAATAGATTTTTATTTTATTTTATTTTTAATGCTAAAAAATGTGTTCAGGATGTAATGTAATTTTAATTTGATGCAATATATTTTCCACATGATTTCCATGTTTTTTTTTCCCCGAAACTTTTACAAAACACTAGAAACTATTTGCACCTATTTTATTTGCCTTCATAAACCTCCTTTTGTAAAGTGTATCATGGTAAAAAGCACTCAAAATAATTTATTATGGTCACATTTTTGGTCATATACACTATATTGCCAAAAGTATTCGCTCACCTGCCTTGACTCGCATATGAACTTAAGTGACATCCCATTCCTAATCCATAGGGTTCAATATGACATCGGTCCACCCTTTGCAGCTATAACAGCTTCAACTCTTCTGGGAAGGCTGTCCACAAGGTTTAGGAGTGTGTTTATGGGAATTTTTGACCATTCTTCCAGAAGCGCATTTGTGAGGTCACACACTGATGTTGGACGAGAAGGCCTGGCTCTCAGTCTCCGCTCTAATTCATCCCAAAGGTGTTCTATCGGGTTGAGGTCAGGACTCTGTGCAGGCCAGTCAAGTTCATCCACACCAGACTCTGTCATCCATGTCTTTATGGACCTTGCTTTGTGCACTGGTGCACAGTCATGTTGGAAGAGGAAGGGGCCAGCTCCAAACTGTTCCCACAAAGTTGGGAGCATGGAATTGTCCAAAATGTCTTGGTATGCTGAAGCATTCAGAGTTCCTTTCACTGGAACTAAGGGGCCAAGCCCAGCTCCTGAAAAACAACCCTACACCATAATCCCCCCTCCAACAAACTTTACACTTGGCACAATGCAGTCAGACAAGTACCGTTCTCCTGGCAACCGCCAAACCCAGACTCGTCCATCAGATTGCCAGATGGAGAAGCGTGATTCGTCACTCCAGAGAACGCGTCTCCACTGCTCTAGAGTCCAGTGGCGGCGTGCTTTACACCACTGCATCCGACGCTTTGCATTGCACTTGGTGATGTATGGCTTGGATGCAGCTGCTCGGCCATGGAAACCCATTCCATGAAGCTCTCTGCGCACTGTTCTTGAGCTAATCTGAAGGCCACATGAAGTTTGGAGGTCTGTGGCGATTGACTGCAGAAAGTTGGCGACCTCTTCGCACTATGCACCTCAGCATCCGCTGACCCCGCTCCGTCAGTTTACGTGGCCTACCACTTCGTGGCTGAGTTGCTGTCGTTCCCAAACACTTCCATGTTCTTATAATACAGCTGACAGTTGACTGTGGAATATTTAGGAGCGAGGAAATTTCACGACTGGATTTGTTGCACAGGTGGCATCCTATCACAGTTCCACGCTGGAATTCACTGAGCTCCTGAGAGCTCCTTTCTTTCACAAATGTTTGTAAAAACAGCCTGCATGCCTAGGTGCTTGATTTTATACACCTGTGGCCATGGAAGTGATTGGAACACCTGATTCTGATTATTTGGATGGGTGAGCGAATACTTTTGGCAATATAGTGTATATACCGTATAATGATAATAATTTAGTTTTAATTCTGAAAAGAAAAAACTAAAACAAAAAATACCTTGTTCCATATTATCATTATTCCCTGATTTGTAGTTTGGTTAATTCTGTGATTAGGTTTTAGAAGTATTGTTAATTGACTATGTAACTGTCTGTGCTGTTATACAAAACTAATACTCTTCAGGATGGTATCACACAGGGTGGTGATATTCACACTGTGTTATTCTGCTTACACAAAAGCGATTACAAACGATTACTATGTTTAATTTATTAATGAACGACACGTCACGCTAACAGTTTGTAGTTATATTTAAGGTTGTGGAACGCCAGCGAGACGAGTTAGTTCCTGTTATCGCATGTGTAATAGCCGCAGTCATTCCCTCATCAGTCTCTCTCTCTCTCTCTTTCTCTCTCTCTCTTTCAGTTTGTCATTTCAGTGTAAAAACCAGAAAGCTACTTTGTCCTTTACAAACTTTACAAAGCAGCATGACTGTAACAAAGCACTGATACCTGAGATCCTTTCTACAGATAAATTAAATAAATGTCCCTTGACAAAAAAATAAATAAAAACAAACAAACAAACGAAACGAAACAAAATAAAATAAAATAAAATAAAATAAAATAAAATAAAATAAAATAAAATAAAATAAAATAAAATAAAATAAAATACATCTGGTCATCTTACTGGAGAAACTAGCTCTTTTGTCCTAAAAACCTTTTTTGTTTGTTTATAGTTACGTTTAATGCAAGTCCCCTGAATGTTACAAAGCTTTGACACTGGAGACTCCTTACAAAAATGCTAAACAAATGTCACCTAACCAGAAAAAAATGTTACAATAAGTGCATTAATATAAACCTGTGATTTATGCAACTGGAACATCTGGCTAAGTTTCTGCTACAGAGAATTAAATCATTGTTATCTCATCAACAATTGTAGGTTTTTCTTTGTTAAACAGATCGTATTTACAAGTTGAATGCACATGAATGCCATTACAAAGTCGTAATTACGAGTTGGAATTTCTTTGACCCCAGTGTTTCTAAGATGGGGACAGGAAATGCTGTGATTTGGGGTTGTGAATACTTATGCAAGCTATTTAGCAATTTATACATGGTTAAACAACTATTATTATTATTATTATTATTATTATTATTATTATTATTATTATTATTATCATTATTATTATTAACTATTTCCCAGCCTGTACAATGCACAACTTTTACAAGAAGTTACTGATGTTACTGGTCACTAAAAAGACTTTTTGATTGCTTGATGTCTTAACCATCTGAAACCCAAATATTTTAGTGTAATAATTTTCTTTCCAGAAGCTTCTAATGAATATGTCTTAAAGTTTTGAAATCTGCAGGAGCACAGAATACTTTAAATTTTATTTCCTCTTATAACTCTTATCTATAATGTTATAGATAATGTAAATGTTAAATCTACACAACAGAGGTTATCTCATCAACAGTTGGAGGTTTTTCTTTGTTAGACAACTCAATCAAATCCCTGAATATGAGCTGGTACTATTTACTTTCTGAGCCATGCACGACTTCTGACCAATCAGGGATTAAGAATTCCACCATGCTCTGGTAGAATATTGTATTTATGAATAATTGATGTCCTTGCTGGAATAATGCAATTGATAGCTCATACAATACAGAATTAAATGATGTTTCAAAAGTCTTAATTGTTGCAGAGGTCAGATATTTGTCAAACCCTGAGAGGGTAGGGCAGTCCGAGTTTAAATGTCACTGAAACCCAGTGATCAGATGGCATGAGATATGAAAAGATCACAGGCTCTAAAAATTCCACTAATTCTGCTTTAACTGTGTTGAAATGAGAGGGTTTGAAAGACAAAGCCCTTCAGTGGAGCTCAGATTACTGTTGTACGCCTGCCATTGAATTAATCAGTGATTCTTCTTTTTCTTTCTTTCTTTCTTTCTTTCTTTCTTTCTTTCTTTCTTTCTTTCTTTCTTTCTTTCTTTCTTTCTTTCTTTCTTTCTTCTCATCTGAGGACTGGGTTAAATCATTTTAGCTGTAGATTTTTTACAGACAATGCTGCATTTTACAATGAGCTACAACCACAATGATCAGCATGTGCTTTATATGAGAATAAAAAACAACAGACACATTGTTATATGACAAAAACCGAACTCAGGGTGGTGTGAAGAAGCTTGATTTGAGGCACTGTCACCACCCACAGGTTCATTAATTTCCTGTAACAGTATGCCAGAAGTGTTTTATTCCAGTTATACCACAGCAATGTGATGATTTACAGTTCATTTAAATAACCTTAAGTGACTTTTTAAGTAAAAGAAAATAAATAAAATGCTAAAAATCACTAAATGAGTTTCATTTCAAATCAATATTTAGAAAATAGAAGTTGTGGGACTTCTGCAAAAATCCTTACTGTTACAAAGCTTTGATACTGGAGACTCCTTCCGAAAATGCTAAATAAACAACTCCTCAACAATGTTAGTTGTTACTACAAAAAAACAATAATATATTTTAATAAATGCATTAATTAAAATCATTCAGGCAGCTGGAACACCTGGCTAAGTTACTGTTATAGAAAATTAAAAAACAAATACAATCAACACAATTAATCAATGATCATGTATATTTATTATCGTCAGTGATTTATTTATTCATTATTTTCCTGTACAATAGGAAAAATTCCATTTTTCATCCTAAAATCGTTGTTAGGCGATCACTGAGTCAGTGTGGCTAAGCTATCAAGATTTTTAAAAAATTCAGAAATAGTATATAACAGTGTAGAAACCATTAGTGACATTTATCTATGAAATATTTATCCTATATGATATGAATTTTGCAAGAAGGACTGTCATATAGTGTCATATATATGGCCCAATCTTCAAATCTGGACCAAACAATAATGTAGATTCTGTGTTCAAAACTAAAATCATACTATGGACAATAAAAGAATGGAACGATTTTGGAAAATAGTCTGTTACCCCTTTAGATGGGCAGAATAGGGCAATTCTTGTATACTCGAATGCTGTAACTATCCAAAGGACATTTCAATCAATGGTGTCAACCATTTTTTCGACTGTTTTGTACTATATTGATTTATTCCCACTTCAATATTAGAGTCTATGTATGTAGAGTACATGAATAATCATACAGTAATACTGTAAAGTAGTCATAATACAGTAAACAAGTAATTCATACTAAATTAGTAACATATGAACTAATGAACAGAATCATGATATTATGAATTACATGAATAAACACTTTGTTAAGTGCGTTTATTAGCTAATGAATTATTTAACACATGCGGATAAACTCTGATCTTCAAGAAAGATTGTACGATGACATTTTGAGGGCTGTGACCCAAAACATAAGCAAGAAAACAAGGGACATAGGAGACGATATGAATCTGATGGACCTGATTGGCCTACAATGTGTTCAAGTCATGTCGGAAAGATCGCATTTACAAGTTGAATGCACATGAATGCCATTACAAAGTCGTAATTACCAGTTGACCCCAGTGTTTCCAAGTTGCGGACGGGAAATGATGTGATTTGGGTTGTGCAAGCTATTTAGCAATTTATACACGGCTAAACAGCTATTAGATTTCCCAGCCTGTAAAATGCACAACTTTTACAAGAAGTTACTGATGTTACTGGTCACTAAAAGATTTTCTTGTTCCAGTCCAGTTTGGCTTGGTCTATTACCTAAACGTTACTGGAAAAAAGAAAATATACCTAATATACATAATCATGTTGTTAGAGGTGCATGGACTCATAAAACCAGACAGCTATTTCAGTTTATATCTGACATTTGTGTTGTTTGGTTGTTACTAAATGAAAGTAATTGTGTTGAGTGTCAAGGCCAGGATTCAGATAAAACAAAACAAAAATAATCGAATTATGCTTCATTTTCAAAGCATCTTCCTTTCAAATCATTATTGTACTTTTTGATTGCTTGATGTCTTAACCATCTGAAACCCAAACATATTAGTTTAATCATTTTGTATTGCATTCTTTCAAGAAGCTTTTGATGAATATGTCTTAAAGTTTTGAAATCTACAGGAGCATTCATTAAATGTTGTTTTTTCTCTCTTATAACTCAGTAATTAGCCAACACATAAATGTTATAGATAATGTAAATGGTAAATCTACACAATAGAGGTGATTAAATGGTTCTTTGTCAGGTCAGGGTGCATGGTTCTATGGTTCTAAGAAGAACATCAGTGGAACGTTTCCATTACACAGAAGGTTCTTAAAAGGCTGTCAGGCTAAAAAATGTTCTTTACGGGTTCTTTTAAGAACCATTTACTGGAGGTTTCTTTAGGGAATTATGGTTCTTCTATGGCGTCACTGTAAAATCCCCCTTTTTTGGTTCTTCCTGGCACTATTATTTTTAAGATGACATGTTCTTGCTTATCGCTTCCATTATATCAGTTATAAATAGTTGTTTGCTTTCTCTCTCTCTCTCTCTCTCTCTCTCTCTCTCTCACTTAATGTTAATGATAAGACAAAAAAATGCAGATTTTGTGTTACCAGGAAACTGTACAAATCCCTGGAGCTGTTAGTATAGAAATGATAATGTATTAGAGCCTGTGTGTGTGTGTGTGTGTGTGTGTGTGTTTGCCTGGCAGCCGAACTACTGTGAGAGTTACTGTTATTGAAAATTAATCAACACTTTCTGACCAATCAGATCCAGGCATTCAAGAGTAGTAGAGGATACATTTAAAGGTTTATTTATTTATTTATTTATTTATAGAGATGACCTGAAATAACCTCAGATTTGACTTGTTTAACATATATTTTCTGTACTGAATCTATCTATCTATCTATCTATCTATCTATCTATCTATCTATCTATCTATCTATCTATCTATCTCTCTCTCTCTCTCTCTCTCTCTATATATATATATATATATATATATATATATATATATATATATATAGTACAGAAAAAATATAAACCCTGTCCATCACCACCCAATAAATTACCCCAAGATGTGCAGTTACAATGCAGTCATCATTTTCTAGTTTGCAGTTTGGACAACAGCTTCAGTTCAGTTCAAAGGCAGAACGTTGATTACTTGTCAAGCAGCTCCTCAATTAACTACTTTTAAAATACAGAGAATAACACACTGTTGTCAGGGTTTTTCCTTCCTGCCTTTCCTTCCTGACAGCCTGCTCAGTGCTTTACAGCCCATAAACTGGCCATTAGTGTCATGATTCTATGGACCGTGCCACTCCCAACATCTTTGCATTACAAGCTGAATATTTCAGACTACTTTCTTGCAAGTAAGCAGGTTTTTTTATTTATTTTTTTTATTTGGAACTATGTCTGGAACTATACTGATGAACAGCTGCTGTATTTAGATGTACATAGTAACAACAATGTGCACAGATTTCCAGGCTTCAAGTCGTAGTCAGAACCAAAAATCTGCTTTGTGACCAAATTTTTTGTTTGCTTATCTGAATAAACCTATGACTTATTATAGGCGTCATGAATTTATGCAACAATAAATACGAAATAAATAAATAACTGAAACAAGCCAGGAATCCCATTTAAACATATCAGTGATAAATATTTAGTAGAGATATTTTTGAAAACATAGAATCTGCCACGGATTTTGGAAAAATCCATCCGTCCACACGAAAACGCAAGAGCGATTCGAAAACGCTTGTATGAGCCCAGTAGGTGGTAACAGTATGTCATAAACTGTTATGTCAAACGTTTCAAGAATAAACATTAAGAGTATGTGTATTGAGCAGTAGAGAAAGGCAATATGTGGAAAAACACCAACGTGGCTGAAGGATTTAGACGAGAAAATGACACAAGGATTGATGTGTGGACTGACAGGGAGGTGGAACTCTTACTTAAGTTTACCCTTGAATACAAAATGTACATCCAAAAGAGACAGTATGTATATTCTGTTTCTGTACGCATAATAAAGCAAGCAGAATTTACAATTTGGGCATTTGGCAGAGCGATTTACATTTATCTCTTTTACACAACTGGGTTAAGGGAGTCCAGAGTAATGGAGAGTGTGGGAAAGAGGTAAAGAAGTGAGTGCAGGCAGGTTGGAATGGGTGTCAGGAGTTCTGTGTGATAGAAAAATTTCAGCGAGAATCAAGGGGAAGGTGTACAGGACAGTGGTGAGACCGGCCATGTTGTATGGTTTAGAGACAGTGTCACTGAGACAGAGACAGGAGTCAGAGCTGAAGATGTTGAGGTTCTCTTTGGGAGTGACACGGTTGGACAGGATTAGGAACGAGTACATCAGAGGGACGGCTCATGTTGGACGTTTGGGGGACAAAGTTAGAAAGGCCAGGTTAAGATGGTTTGGACATGTCCAGAGGAGGGAGAGTGAGTATATTGGTAGGAGAATGATGGACATGGAGCTGCCAGGCAGGAGGCAAAGAGGATGGTCAAAGAGGAGGTATATGGATGTATAAATGAGGATATGAAGCTAGTGGGTGTAAGTGTTGAGGATGCAGAAGATAGGGATAGGTGGAGAGAGATGATTCGCTGTGGCCACCCCTGAAGGGAGAAGCCGAAAGAAGAAGAAGACACAACTGGGTTGCTTAGGGGCCCAGCAGTGGCAGCTTGGTGGACCCGAAATTTAAACTCACGACCTTCTAATTAGTAATCCAACACCTTAACCACTAAGCTACCATTCCTTACTATTATTTCTTATTCCTTTCTTAATTTAAATTACCAAATAAGAAAACACTTAACAGTACACGACTAATCATATAGTAAGACAGTAAATCATACTAAATAATTTACACATGGACTAACAATGAGTTAAGATATGTACTCATCAGGAACTAATGAAGAACTATGACATTACGTGAGTGCATGAATAACCACTTCGTTAAGTATATTTTGTTAGCTAACATACAGATAAACTAAACCAAAGACGATCTTTAAGAAATACATTTTGAGAGGCAGTGACCCAAAACAAGGGCAAGAAAACAAGAGAAAAAGGAGACATTTTGAAGCTGAGGGACAAGATTGGAATACAATGTGTTCAAGTCAAATGGGAAAGACTGTATTTACAAGTAGAATGCATGTGAATGGCACTGCAAAGTCATAATTATCAGTAGGAATTCCTTTGACCGAGAGTTTCTGAGTGTCAGTAATGTCTGTTTGTTGCTATCGATTGTATGTTTAACTCAGAAGCTGATTTGAGTTATTTTATATTGCTATATGAAGCAAGTTATTGAAATACAGGCAATTGGTTAAAATGTAAGCAGAAATAGTTTGACCTGGCTTTACAGATTACAGAGGCTTCATAAATTGATAAAAAAAAACAAAAAAACATGAAAAATAAAACACACCCCATGTTCATTCTCTGTTTTTGAGGTTAAGTAGATTCTGTAGATTCAAAAGAAATCTTGCTGCATTTGTTTTGTAGTTAATTTAGAGAACCGCCATCTTGTGTGGACTAAAGTGACATGAACACACCTTATGTCGGAATTACGACTCTCCAACTCGGAAAATACGAACTTTCTAGGAGGACTTTAAATGGTAATGGATAATAGAGTATGCTGAATGAATAAATGTTATTATATTCATTTCACCCTTGTGGGTAAAGGAGCAGGCCACCCAGAGCACATACAGGACTATTGGAGATGGAGACTGACAAAAAATATTATTAATATGTCTGTCTGTGATCAATAATGTGATCAATTGTATTATTAAATTCATCAAGTAATGCCTGTGTATGCAACTACATATGTCAGAGTATATAAACAATATTCTTTCTTGTAAAGAATGTTTGATTTAGTTTAACACCAATAACGAACACATTGTACTAACATGTACCTTCACTCATCATTAAGTCATAATTTAGAGAGTATTAATGAATTTAGGGGTTAGTGCATGAATATTCATGTACTGGTATTTACAATATTAACCACATTTCAAACCACAAACCAATAAACGTATCAGTTTTCACTCTGTCCACAAGGAAATAAAATAAAATGAGAGTTTTAACATTTCAAAAAGCTTCAGTTTCAGTGACCAACAACAGGACACAGGAGGCAGAGCGGTTAAAAATATCCTTATGTACGTGGACAAAGCCTCAAACACAGCATCAAATTAGCTCTTGAAAGATTCACAAGCTTTCTGTGCTGATAAACACATTTCCACAGTCTCTGGAGTTGGAGCGTGTGTCCCAACTCTGAGCTTGGAAACAGCGTAGGAGAGCGAGGTTTCTCACTGAGCCTCCTGGGACGTTTCTACACGGCAGACGGCTGGCGACAAAAGCAAGAGAGAAGAGCTCTATCCTTCCGGGAAAGGCATGGAGGGAGCATGATAAGTGACGCGTTCTGGATGAGTCAATGAGTGGGATGGGCTTGTGGCCCTTGAAAAGAAGAAGGGAGGTGATGTGAGGCAGAGAGGACGAGTGTAGGGAAGAGAGCTTGAGAGACAGAGAGAGAAAGAGAGAGAAGGAGATAAAGGATGAGTGATGAGAGAGGGAGACAGAGGGATAAGGAGGTGAGAAAGATAAGGGAGCACGAGGAGATTAGGAGATCAGCTCGGCCAGAAAGATGGTAAATATAAGGGGGGAAAAAAGAAAGGATGAACGAGGAAGAGAAAGGAGAGATCGGAGCGTGGTGGTTGAGAGTCTCGCAGCGGGGTTCCGGTTACGCATCACTGCCTCCATCTTGCCCCTCTCTGTGTGAGAAGGATGATGACATCACGAGGGATCACCGAAAGCTCAGTGAGAGCCAAGAGGGGAGTTAAAAACAGTTCAGAGTCACAGACAGAGGCAGACATGCTGCACTCTGTCTTCTCAATTTTCAAACGGAACTCAGTCTCGCACACACACACACACACACACACACACACACACACACACAGACACATCTAAAATCTACAGCAAAATATGTGTGCATCATGAAACAGTGCTCTTGGGTAAGTGTAGCACTGATAATGCTACTTCTCTGGAAGTATCCTGGTGTTTCGCATTTGTCATATAGCTGGTGGCTTCTTTACTGTAAGCAGTAATAGGAATTGTTCCAGAATGTGTGCAATTCTAGGACAAGTCAAAATTCTACAGATGGGAACGGCATGTTTTTGACAGAGGTCACAGAGGTCAACTCGGCTACCGACTCTTTACAACCACTGTGTGCTGAAAAGCATCTCCGAAAGCACAACACCTCAATCACGAAGCATCAGGTTCTACTCCTGTTAAGTAAGTGCATTGAATCTGAGAGTACAGCGGGCACTGAATTACCCAAACTGGACAGATCAGAAGCCTTTATATGTCACGTATACATTACAACACATACTTTGGGGTCAGCCATCATACAGCACCCATGGAGCAGAGAAGGTTAAGGGTCTTGCTCAAGGGCCCAACAGTGGCAGCTTGGCAGTGCTGGGGCTCCAATCAACAATCCAGAGCCTTAACCACTTGAGCCATCACTGACCTATATAGACCAAGTTGTCCACTGTAGAGATTCTTTGCTTTTCTGCTCAACACTGTTGTAAAAAGTTGTTATTTATAGTTATAAGTATATGTTCCGGGTTACATCCCTATCAGATGGAACCAGTCTGGCTATTTTCCCCTGACCTCTCAAAACATTTTTTTTCCTTTTTTCGTTCCACTCTGATGCTCTTGGCTTGTATGGGTAAGATTAGTATGACACACGCTGCTGCCACATGATTGGCTGATTAGATAATGTTCCTGTTAATGTGGATTCTGAATGTATGTGACTGTTTGAACCTACTGTATAAACCACACATTAATCTGAGTTGTACTGTATACATCTGTATGACCATGTATTGTTATATGTGTGTGTGTATGTGTGTGTGTGTATGTGTGTGTGTGCTGGTCCTCTTTAAATAGCTCCTGATTCTAATCTGCAGACAGCAGCACACTCCTGACAGCTTCAGCCTGCATGCCTCCTCCTCCCACTGCATGACACATTCTTTATTTATTTCTCCAGTTCTCGCTCTTTTTGTGTTTCTCTCTCTCTCTCTCTCTCTCTCTCTCTTTTCTCTTTGTCTATCTCTCTCTCTCTCTCACAGCTCCTGTATTCCGCCCATGGTGCTCCAGCCCCTGAAGCCGTTGTCACTTCTATTCTACTTCTCTGTCTGGAAAAAAAAAGAAAAAGAAACCCAATGGATTTACAGGCTTACTGCTTACTGTCTTCTCTCTCTGTCTCTCTCTCTCCTTCTCCTTCTCTTTCTCTGTCTCTCCCTCTCTGTGTGTCTCTGTCTCTCCACATGCTTCCTGCGTTCTCGGTCTCTCACTTTCTTTTTCTCCACCACATGCGATTTCATTTTTCACGCCATCTTCTCAGTCTGTTGACACTGTCCTTATTCTCATTATGGTCTCTGCGCCACTGATGTCTAGCTCACTGGAGAAAGTGCCACTATCACTTGGATGTGTCTTGCATGTCTCGGCGTGTGTGTGTGTCTGTGTCTGAGTGTTTATATGTCTTCATGTGTCTGTGTCTATGTCTGTATCTGTGACTATGCCTGCGAGTCTTCCCCCTTGTCTCTTCCTCTGCGTGGTGTTTCAATAATCATCATAGAGTGAAGAACTCAGCGCACACCAATAAACACACCTCCACCTGATACTCCTGATGCTTCTGTCAAGCCTGTAGGTGACACAATCCTTGCAGGACACATCAGCTATAATGACAACTCTGCAAATATCCCGCTCGGTTACATGGCGCATACGAAACAACTTGGAGATTAACATGAGAAAACATTCAAAATAAGGGTCAACGGTAGAGGATTTATGATCTACAGTCCCGTAAATTC
Organism: Hemibagrus wyckioides; assembly: GCF_019097595.1. NCBI lineage: Eukaryota > Metazoa > Chordata > Actinopteri > Siluriformes > Bagridae > Hemibagrus > Hemibagrus wyckioides. Next base: position 6,088,050 of record NC_080713.1, read on the forward strand.
CTGAAACTGCAAAGCTGGGTCTTTTTTATTTGTTCTCCTTTTAGCTATATACTGGTTTGAGCTTAATAAATGAATATGAGCCAGTAGATCAGAATATCAGCTTTTATAACCTGAAATGAACATCTAGATGCTAATAATCTATCATCTAATCATAATAATCTAGATGCTAATAATCATCTAGATGCTAATAATGCTGAATTTCTACTCTTATTTTCAAGTGCTGGGTTTCTCCAGTAAAGACTGCATATATTGTTTAAAAGGATAAACCAATATGAGGTCCAGTGAGCTGTCTAGAGGAGAAAAGCAAGCCATTTTGAAGCTAAAAAAGGGAGAAATTGACAAAACCACTGGTGATCAAACAGGAAAAACAACAGCAGTGACACTGTATGAATAAAAACCTTAAAAATCACCACAACAGAGAGGTGAAGGATTCCCAATTAACCCTGGGAGGTCTGGAAAGAGACGTCGAGAGCAGTAATACAGAGGTCATACCACAAAACGCAAACCTCTCAACGGCAGTAGGAATCATAAAGCCAGATTGGAAATTGCAAAGAGATTGTAAGGCTCTGATGAACAAAAGTGAACCTCTACCAATGTGATGTAAAGGCCGAAGTGTGGAGGAAGAAATAATCTGCTCATGATCTTAAACATATGAGCTTATTTGTGAAACATAGTAGTGGTAGTATCGTGGCTTGGGCTTGCATAACTGCTTCTGGAACAGTTTACTGAAGATGTAACTCCTGTTGATTTAGCAGCAGAGTGGAGTCAGAAGTCCTGAGAAACATTCGGATATTTTACAGATAAATTCTACCAATATAACCAGAAGAACCTCCAACATGCAGCAAGACAATGACCCCAAACACACTGCCAACGCAACAGGTAAAAAAATAAATTCTGATATATCATCCCAACTCATATTCATATCTCAAGCCTAAATATCTTCAGTGTATAAGAGAATTGCCCTTGTTGTTCCAATCTATTAAAAACAGGAGTGTATGAGTGTAGTGGAGAATTTTCTGGAAGTCCAACAGTCTCTACTAACTAAAAAGGAACACAACCATCATCAGAGATCTTATTAGAACAGTTTTGTTTCATAGAAAATTACTTTTAGACCAAGAATATAGCTACAGAGAGGACAAAAATATATATACTAAAACCAAAATTAAATCAAGTTATTCAAATATTAGGAGCTTTAAAAAAACACCTATTCATGTCAGGCTAATAAGTATAAGACCTTAAAAATAAATACAATTATGTTCATAATGGTGCATTCTGATTTTCACCACTCTAAATAAATAAATAAATAAATAAATAAAATTACACTTCCCAACAAAATGCAGATAATTATTTTAAAATGTAAAAAAACAAGTATGGAAGGTTTATTATATATATATATATATATATATATATATATATATATATATATATATATATATATATATATATATATATAAACGGAAAGGTGATTTCCATCAGCATTGAAATGTTTACATTCAGCTTACATTAGATGAGTTGGCTTTTATTTAATATTTAAAGAGGTTTTGTGTTATTGCACCTCTCACAGCATCAGTGTTGTCTTTCCAGGTCCTTTTTCCCCCCCTGCATTTAGTAATATTGTTTGTTTCTCCACTGTTTCAAGACAGGCCAGTATGACACACATATATGCTTCATGTCATCTGGCTTTCAGCAGTGTGCTTTCTTGGTACTCTTGCCTTTGTATACTTCGCTAACAACTGTTGCTTGTGTCCGTTGTGTACAATTTAGCAGTTACAGTAACTGATGCAACATCTCCAACCTTGTTGCTATGTTGCCAAGCAAAATAAAATCTCAGCATAAGCTAAGAATTTTGCTTACTTTTGGCTATTATTTGTGAGCACAAACGAGATGAATGAATAAATTCTGGTGTTATAAAACAATTTAGGACGGCTTATCCTAGTGCAACTGGAAGAAAGTTTTGAATATAACGACACTTTGTAAAAACGCATCATGCAGACATTCTAAACGAAAATCAGCAGATCATCCAGCGCTACCTCTGGCTATGAGAGCCACAAGACTTTGATTCTACGTATGTAGAACCGTATAACAGGATGTTTCTGCAAACACACAGCATCCTAAATAAATTTAAAGGAAGCTAAGAACCTTTAACGATCCAAAGAAGCTTTCAGGAACCCGATCATTCATTCAGGATTCTTCAGTAAGCTTTTAAGTAGTGGATCAGTGGCCTATCCAGGGAAGAGAAATACACTCTGGATGGGACAGCAGTGGTCCATAGTACAGTGTGTATGTGTTATGCTGTACTATGGACCGCTGCTGTCCCATCCTGAATCCAATCCTGAATGAATGATCGGATTCCTGAAAGCTTCTTTGGATCATTTAAGCTTCCTTAAATTTATTTAGGATGCCGTGTGTTTGCAGAAACATTCTGTTATATGGTTCTACATATGTAGAATCTAAGTCTTGTGCTTTTATAGCCAGAGGTAGCACTGGATGATCTGCTGATTTTCGAGTTTTTCTCACAAACATACACCTAGGAGTAATTTAGAATGACCAATTCAGCTACTAGCATGTTAGGAGGTCAATGGAAACCCAGAGGAAACCAAAATGGACAAAATGTCCACACAACCACGGACCCGAGAGCTGCGAGGAGACGCCACTTCGTGCACCACCCTGTAGTATGAAGCACACTGAAATCTCTCACCATTAAAAGGTGAAATTTATTTTTTTAATAACTGCATTATTGTTCTCTTGTTAACGGTTTTATCTTTTTTAAAATGATTTTGAATGAAATTCTATAGATCTTTCTGCTTTGCCTTTCAAAGACCCAAGCTGCACTCCATGTGGAACAGTGGGAAAAGTATATGAGCTTTTTTTTTTCTTTATCTAACTACAAGCAACACTCATAACATTGTGGTTTGAAATGAAGATGTAATTTTATAATTTGTAAAAGTAATTTTAATGGATGGAACTGAAATATTAATAATAAGAGGAAGAGGGACCAGTACGATTTTTTACTAGGGATGTAACCAAATATGAATAGGATATTTGCTATAAACAGATAGAAAACATAATATTCTGGTACGGACAAAAGGCAGAGAGAAAAAAATGTATCTCTACATGAGTCCAATTAAAGACTCAAGTAGCTGAGGTTAAGAAAATGACTGTCAGTTCACAGATTTCATAAATTAAAACCTTCTGGGTTTCTGTAGTAAGATTTATATAAAAAATAGATCTTGTTTAGGCCACACCCACTTTAGTTTAAATCTAAAAACAGATAAATATATTTTGGGGTACATATACAAATCATGGGGAACGAGTATTTTAGAGGGACGGCTCATGTTTGACTTTCGGGGACAAAGTTAGGGAGGCCAGATTAAGATGGTTTGGACATGTCCAGAGGAGGGAGAGTGAGTATATTGGTAGGAGAATGTTGGACATGGAGCTGCCAGGCAGGAGGCAAAGAGGAAGGCCAAAGAGGAGGTATATGGATGTTATAATTGAGGATATGGAGCTAGTGTTGAGGGCACAGAAGATAGGGATAGGTGGAGAGAAATGATTTCCTGTGGCGACCCCTGAAGGGAAAAGCCGAAAGAAGAAGATATACAAATCTGGCACCCCTAATGTGTATTTAGTGAAGGATTTTTTGTGTCACTTATTTAAACTGAGATGATGTCAGCACTCTGGTCCTGTTCCATCTCTACAGGCACATCATTGAAACTATTGTCAGTTCTTTCATTGCAGTGTGCTTCAGCTCAACCCCTGCTTACACAAAGGACAAATGACTGCAGATTGTTACCATGGCAGACATGTTTCTCCCCAAAATTAGTCTTTCGTCTCTCATCTGCTGCAGAAAATGACACATAAGTGCTATACTGACCAATCCTGGACTCAATAACTATATGCAATATGGACTTATTTACAATGTGCAACAGGGCAGTCGCTTGATACCTTACCAGTAGCTTCAATTCAGCAAAGCTCACTATACAGATCTGCTACCTTGTGACAAAATATTATTTAGATTCTTTCTTATGAGCAGACAGCAAACATAAAAGCATATTTACATGAATAAATATGCAGTTACAGGCAACATAATTAATCCAAGCCATGATACAGAGGGAATTTTGGAAACAAATCATCAGAACACTAACCAAAAGTACAGGAAAATGTCCATAGTAATAAAACATCTAGACAGTTAAGCCCCAAATGGCACCAACAACCTTGACACATATACATAATACTGCTGTATACACTACTGGTCAAATGTTATTAATGCTTTCTATTTTGTACATAAAGATACCTGTTTTTTAAACAATAATTGTAAGTAGGTAATATTAACTGTAGTAGGTATCTAACAGTGGCGGGCCGTGCATTAACCTTAAGGTAGATTTCTTTCACCCTGGCAACACATGATGTCAGCTACTGGCTGAAATATGATTGGATAAATACTCTTATCATAAATATACACTACTGGAAGCAGCGCAACAGAGAACAGATAGAAGAGAAAAATATATTAAATATATTAAAATGCAAGTCAGTGATTCAGATCATTGCCGTTTAGGCCAGCAGAGAAGGGCTTGCTGGCCCTGACAGCCCACCACTGGTATATTATAATATTAGCTAATAATAACTCATAAAGCTCTGATAATGTTCCATAAAGTTCTATAACTGGAATTCTTTGACACCTTTTTTTTTCATTTTCATTAGAAAGCAGCTGTAAATGATTTAATTAATTATAAAAAGAGTAGCTGCTATTATTCTAACATTATTTGTTTGCTTGCTTGTCTGTCTGTCTGTTTGTTTGTTCATTTTGCAATGTTCTCAGCTGCGTATCTAAACTGTCTAGAGTAATTCTAGGAGATTTAATTTAAACCCAATTCTTGAAGTTGAACCAAAAATGTTCATACAGGTCAGGATGTTCGAAAACTTTGCTCAAAAATTAGCAGTGAATAACAAACCATCAGTTAGAGAACATGGTGGAATCGTTAGCATGACTGCCTGTAGAAGTGAAACGGCAAACTGATTGAAGGCCTTTAGCAGACGGATCCATGAGAGCCTGGTTTTCTCTTCAGACTGATAAGAGCTAACTGACATACTGCGCTTTTTTTTTTTTTTTTGTACACACTCAATATTCTCAGTGTTAGTGGGAAACGCTAAGCACAAAACATATCGAGACGTCGATCATTTCGCTCCAGTGCACAGTGAATTAATGACACAACAATGCAGCTCCTCTTATCAGTCATGTTACACCAGTAAGTTCTCAGACTTTCAAATTTGGAACAAATGACATGACTTAAGATGCGTGAAAGGTTACAAAGGTTTAGTTTAGGGTTGTGAAGCTTTACACACTTTAATGTTGGCACACGCTGAAATTTTTTACCTCATTTAGTCAAGCAATACAACCCGACAGGGCATGCGTTAAAAGAAAATAATCAACAGCGGAGTGGTAAGTGTTACTAATCAACACCCTGAAGTTGATTATTTTCGGCAAAAAAACAAAACAACAATTATGTTTCATTCCTCTTATACCCTAGCAAATTGTGAACATATGTTAATTACCTTCTATTTAATATTTTATTCAGTCAATAGTTATGTTTAATGTAGTGGAATGTCCATGAAAAGTTCCTATTATCACTTTCCAGCCCTTATAAACCATAGTTTCCACACCAGTCTGTGTTTTTCTCTCTCACTCGAACGTAAAAAGACAAATTGCTGCTTGTCATGTTACTGAAAAATTGCTAAAGCTCAAACTGGAAACCTTTCCGTGTTTGCAGACTTTAAGAAACAGCTTTACCTCTGACTTTTACAAAACACTCAGACAAAAATGCTAAATAAACATTTCCTGACAGAAACCCCTCAACAACAATGAGCGCACTCATGCGGTTTAGCTTCAGAAGTGGTGTGTTCGCTATAAAAGTCATTGAGAAAGTTGTTGTTGTTATCTGTAGAAAACTAATCAACACCTTCGGACCAATCAGAATTGATCATTCGAAAATTACGCTGGATGTACATAGGGTTCCATCTGAACTCAACGTTCCGTGCATGCTGTACATCTTTCCGCCTTTTCGAAGCGACTCGTTCTTCCACAATGAGTCTTTCCTCCCGTTACAGCAGTAATCACAAGGCTTATGAAACACGCTCGTACAGGTGCTCGCCGCTCGCAAAAGCTGAGCCAGGAAGAAAGCAGCACTTCCCCCAGCAGCTTGTGACTCACACAGGTCTAATTTAGCCCGTATTAACTACACATCCAGCGTTTACACAGGGATAAATGTCTCATCCAGAGAGGAAGCCCTTCATCACAACAACAAATAGCAAGCGATACAGAAGCAGGTAGGCTGGGGAGTTTCTGAGGAGCGTTCCACTGAGATGCCTGTGCGTTTATCGCTCCACAGCTGTTTATAGAAGAGAGGAAATCTCGATTCATCATCGAACGTATGTGCCGGGTCTGCAGTAATTAAAATACAGTATGTTCAATATGTAGCTTATGAAAAATCTTCTTTTTTGCCCAATAATATGCATATTTTAACATCTCTACTTTATATAACACATATTTCTAGCTCGTGGTAGATCATTGTGTTTGTGCATTGACATTTAAGTGACAAATTTCCAACTAAAAAAATGCATATTCATTTTTATATAAGCTGAAATTTAAAAAATGAACAATTAATAAGCACAAATCTGATGAATCTGATAATGTTTGCGGACACACCCTGTCCTTGTAAATAATGTCGTAGTTTTAATCAGTTTTCAAGAATGATCTCATTCTAAACACTTTATTCATTACTTAGTGTCTTCTTTATTTACACACATATACTGTCACACCCCAAATGCTCTGCACACTACATACACTTTATTTTAACCCAAATGTTGTTTTGACCATTATTAGAAGTGGATAGTGCTTGACCATAACATGTTTTTTTGGATGACTTTGCATGAGTTACTTCTCTGACATGTCCTTTTAATGTCATCTATATTTTATTGTTTGATTGATTGATATGTTTGATCTACATTTTAAACTTAATAACTGAATAAATACAGGGTTTTGGTTTGTTTTGGAACAGAAAAAAAAGTGAACACTTCCTGGAGTGTCTTTATTTAAAAAAAAATAAAACTTTAGTAACCTATGAAATCTTTACCAAAATAACAGGATATAGTAAAGTTATAATAATTTATAATAGGCATTAGCTTTAGCTTTTGTTTGTCACATATACATTATTGCACAGTGAAATTCTTTCTCCGCATATCCCATGCTTTGGAGGATTAGGGTCAGAGCGCAGGATCAGCCATGATGCAGTCCCTGGAACAGGGTGGGTTGGGAACCTTCCTCAAGGGTCCAACAGTGGCAGCTTGAACCCCAATCTTCCGATTGGTTCCAACAACCCAGAGACTTAACCACTTGAGCTTCTACCACCCTATCTGAATACATCTTAACGTATAATATTACATTCACAAATACACCACTCAGCGATAAGCGCCTCTCATTTTCAATAAGACTTTCAGACATCAACCATTGGTGTTTAGATGTGGGCTTGTCCGGGGAAGCAACAAAACTGACAGAACTTGAACTCTATGCAAATAAAGGAGCGAATTCATGCCCGGGACTAGCAATGGGATTAAAGACAGTCGAACGTATTTGATCAATAGCAAAGATCACACACTGTTTCTTCTTCATATGATATGATGCATATATTTATATATACTCTGGTGAATTTTAGATACTCAAACGCCAAATCTCCCCTTCAGAAATCTAATGCTAATCAAATGCACCACCCACTGAGAAACATAGGTTATTACTATGGCAACCAATAGTAAGAACACCTCCAGGTGATTTCATAGTACAACAACTGGTGACTTGCAGCCCTAAAACAGCCATTAAGCCATTATTTCCTAACCGAAGCTAGCATGAGATCATCCGAGTGAACAGATGATGATGAAGCTTTCCTAAGTTTAAACGCCTCGAGTGACTTTTACCTCAGGTGATGTGACGAGACGAAGACGGATGCAGACGGTGCTTATAATCAGAGTGAGAGCTCATTTCCCACTGTAAACATATCATTCTTTCCAATTGGACAGTAATGTTGTTTATCCACGAGTAGACTCAATTAGAAATATAAGATGCTGTCATGCAGTAGAACAGGAATGAATTCTAAAACTAAGTTTTCTTGCTTTTTCTTTTATATTTATTGAGTTCGAATAAATCGCCTGAACATTATTTACTTAGAAATGCAATATTTCTATGTACTGTGTATAGTTGAAGGATTTTCTATATATGTGTATACATGGATTTTGTGATTATACGGCTTTGTGTCCAGGGTGTGAACACATAGAAGGAAAATATGAGCATGTCTGTCATGAGTGTGAAAGATGGAGCGTGTATAAAGCGACCTTCCCTCGACCCTCGGAGGTGCGTTAGGCTGTAAAGTCCCTCGAAGCGCGCTCTCTAATCTCACTAAATAACATGTACAATGGCAGGGCATGCACACACACATTTGCAACCTGGGCTTTTCCATTATCTTTGTCCCTTTGAGTCATGCAATTCCTCAAACACAGTGAATGATTTCCTTGCCCTCGAGAGAAGCCAGTAATATTTAAACACTCCCATGTGTGTGCATCCACCGGCACTGTGTGCATCTTTTAGCATGTTCATTCAGAATATATTACACACGAGGATAGATGATTGAAGCGTGGTGCGTTTTTCCTCAGCAATAACACGAGAGCAAGGTGAAATCCATTCCCGTAAGTTATTCTCTTTGCCCTGTTGCCAATATGTGCAATTAATTTCATACAAGCCCCCAACATAAATCCCCTGATGATTATTTGGTGTTCAGGAGAGAGGAGCGTAGAGGAGGATATTCCAATCCGCTTCCATGCAAGGCAATTGTTTTTGTAAAATTGTATTATGCAAAGGTTGTAGTATTCGTCAGGTTCCAGAGGAGAAGAGAGAGGAAGAGAGGAGAGGAACGGTAGAGCAGGGCGTACAGAAAGAGCAGATATTAGATTAAAAATGACATAATTCATAGCACTCTGGTTTGATGATGCATACCAAAAGGCAATTCGTGTTTTTTTTTCCCGTTCGCTGCTTCAACACTTTCATAGGAACCCCTTTTTTTGTCTCTTATGTTGCAGGTTGGAACACTTTTCCTTTTTTTCCCCTCCATTAATAGCGTGTGACATGGAGCCTTTCTGTTTTATTCATCTGGAGCACACTCCTGTTCTTACCTTAACAACTGAAAGATTGCTCAGTAGCTTGGAGTGTTTCTACGATTTTCCACACTGCAGTGCAGTAAACGCTTTAAAAGGTGCTTTTCTGCTCTGTAGACTTATATTCCGCGAATGCTGTAGGGAGACAGAAAACTGCTAAACCATTACAACTTCATTACCGGGTTTGTATTTTGATAAACATCGTACATGGGCAGTGTTTTTTTTTATGCTTTTTTCCCCCATCTAAAATGATTACAGATATATTGAAAGCTTTAAATAAATCCAGGAACGATTATATTGATTTATAGCACAAGTGGTGTCGAATGCTCGATTCTGATTGGTCGGGAGATTATGAAGAATTTTCTATAATAGAAGCGAATAACAGCTTTATTATGAATGTGTTCAAATGTGCGTAAATTGCTGGTAATATAGTGAAATTTTCTGTGAGATGTTTATTTTGGTTTTATGGAAGTTTTATCTCCGGGGTCAGTCGTAAAAGCTGTAAAGTGCACCTTATGTACACCTCATTTACTTTTCCTTTTAAAGACACAGTTTCTGTATCGAAACCTAGAATTCAAACTAAAACTAATAAAATATATTTTTTTATAGAGTATAATGGTGGCTGGCTGAAGTGTGCAGAACAGAACCGGTCATTAAAAATGGCCTCAAGATATCGTGTGTCACACCTTGACCCCTGGTGAGTGAGTGGAAATTAAGTGCTTGTTCTCTGTCCTGGCAGCTAGGTGGTGGAAAGAACTTCCCTTAGATGTCTGAACAGGCACTTACTGTCCTCAAACCATGTCCTCAGACCTAAACTAGCACGTGGAATGAAAAACAAAACCTGTAGGTGCTTTTCTTGCTTCCTAACATAATTTTAAGACTGATATTATTCTTATTCTTTAACCTATATGAACTAGTATTGATACTATATTCACATATAGCACTTCTGGAAGTCACTCTCCATAAAATCGTCTGCCAAATGCCTGTAAATGTAAATGTGACGTGTATGTGGTTCAGTGCTCACAGAAATGCTCAGTCTCAATGCATGCTCGCTTCCCTGCTCCACGATCATGAATACCTTCATGTGCATGCGATTCATGGCATCTTGCACTCATTTATTAATAATACTAATCGGCCATTATCATTCTCTCTATTAAAGACATTTATCTCTTTTTCCGCTTGTTTCCATATTCAGCATTGAATTTCTTTGTCACGTCACACTCCAATGTGGTGACTAATGCCACATATGAAAGTAGACACTCAGTAGTAGTATTTCTGTTTCTACCTAGCCTACTAGCGGGAATATATTCAAAGAAAAGTTTCAAAAAACAAAACATTTTACTCAGATGTTTCGATATTCAAAGTAAATGGTGATATCAAAGCCATTTCTGCTCTCTGAGATGCCCCAAGTGTGTCTCTAAAAATTGAAGCCGTCATCTACCAACCACTAAAATTCTGTGTAAGAGAGTCCTGAACTCATTTTATATCAGACTCACAGCCAGAAAGTTGTGTATACTGATTGAAAATTCTGCCATTTGATGTCACATGTTTGTTGGTACAAGAGCATACTGGATGCATTCAGTGTATTAGTATCAGATTATTAGTATGAGGTAATGAAGACCTGATACCAGTATCGTTATCATTATAACCATTAACCTTACCCTTTGATTTAACCGTAACATAACCTGATGCAAGTTGGCTTGTGTAAATCCTTACAAATTTGTACTAGCAAGACCTTGAAGCTTATGGAGAAGGTTACAATCGCACCCTTTTCCATACAATTAAAGCCAGATGTTGAGAATAAAGCAGCTCCAATTTGAGGTAAGTAAATCCCCGCCAACTAACATCCATATGGCCAGGCAGGCTGCCGTGAAAGCTGGCATGTGTTCAGCTGGAGGTAAGAGAGGAATTTCAGTGACCTTTTCTTAATCACCATCCACATGATCATAACACAACACAGGAAGATGTAGTGGAGGGAACAGGGACAGGGCTGGAGCTGAAACCTGGACTGAAGCCAGATGTTGGAGAATGAATGGATCTTGGCCAGACGGCGGGTTGACCGCTGGCGATGTTACTCCAACGTACACACACACACACACACAGTTACACACTGCATGACCGCTGTGCATGTCACTCGAGATGATGAAGTACCTGGACACTCCCTTTCTCTCATACACATTCTCTGATTCACTCTTCCATCTTTCTCTTTCTATTTCTCGTTCTCCATTCTCTTACTTTTGTAATTCATTGTCCTTTCTGCTAGCTCTCATGCCAGGGTTATATCTGGATTTCTCTTTATCCTGGTCAACCTTCAACATTCTTCGCATCGTCTTTGATTCTCCTTCACCACCTCTGTCCGTCTTTTTCCCCCCTTTCTCTTTTCTCACTCTTTGATTTCGAATTTGTCTTTGACCATCCCCTTTTTTCTTCCTTTCTCTTCAGGTGTTTTTGTGCAAACCCGTTTGATCTGTATCCTGGAGCTGCTGTCTCTGAAACTCCAACCAGTGCTACCTAAATGATCTATGGCCACTCTTTGGGCAGATTATCCTTGAATGTGAATTTTACATACATAAAGTGTTAACTACAGCAATATCTTCATCCCTTGGCAAAGCTTGATCATCTGTAACTTTCCATATGAGCTCACCTGTGTGAATTCTTACACCATCATTGTATCATGCGTTCTAACTTTAGTGGAGGAGAAAATCCATCTGGGCATCCACTGTTTTGGCCTGAATATCGCTTAACTTCAGTGGGTTGTAAAATACCCGAAGGACATAAAAACGCCCATCAGCTTTCAAGAAGTTTTTAAAAAAAATAGTTTCAAAGTAGGATGCATTGCACGACATTGTCAAATATCCATAAAAGCTCTAGGGAACATGATATCTTAAGTGAAAACACCTTCACTATATATATATATATATATATATATATATATATTCAGCCCTTTCTTTCGTCTGATTTTCTACAAATCATTTTGAAAGCCGCAAGGCAGAAATGTCTACTTCATTGTGCGTGTGTGTGTATGTGTGTATGTCTATGTGTGTGTGCGTGTACCACTTGTTTGCCATAACTCTAGCAAACCTGCTAACATCATCTGCTCGGATGGTTTTACGCAGATTGCATAGTAAACCCAACTTCTGACGCCTGAAGGCCTTCCTACACTCAATAAGCCACTGAATAACATATCATAACAGGTTGTGGTAATATTGTTACGGAGTATACTATGATTTAATTTGGGGGGAAAAAATAATATATTGTTGATGTTATGCTATATTACTAGAGATTCGGACATCACAATTAAAAATGATTCAATTAGGTAAATTGACTACATAAAATGGGGGAGTTTATTTGGAAAGCGTCTGAAGGATTTTTTTATTCCAACCCCATAGGCTACTGAAAACCAGGATCGAGTGATTAAACAGGTGGATATCAGGCAGGTCTTAGGATTGATTGGAATGAAAACCGGCACTTACTCCGGTCTTTACCCCTAGGGCAAGATTACATGCCCTTGACATAAGAAAAAATCTATGACAAGATTTTCTGTCATTGGGTAATAATAATAATAATAATAATAATAGCAAGTCCTGAAGTGTATTATTCCTCCAACACATTCTATTAAAGAACATCATATCAGACATATGATCTATATACAGTTATGCTTAATGTTAGGGAATGTCTTTGAAACAGGTTCCTGGTATCATGGTATTATGTTTTAGCATGAGAGAGAGAGAGAGAGAGAGAGAGAGAGAGAGGCTGGAAGAAAGGAAAAGAAAAAAACATTAATGAAACTGCAATGCACAAAATCCCCTGTCAGGAGTCTCCAGTGCCATTGCTTTACTTTTGACTTTTATAAAAGTGCAGACACTGGAGACTCATTCCAAAAAATGCTAAAACTTCTCCTCACAGAAAACTTCACCATCTCTAAATTATGTTTTTACTCTTTTTACATGGTTCCATTATTTATATGAAACATCCAGCATTTGCAAGTTACTGTAATGTATAAGGTAAATGTATTATAACCAGGCATTTTTTTTCTTATTTAACAATGAATCTGATTCTGATCAGTCAGAATCAAGAATTCAGCACGGCTGTGATAGAAACCACCATGTTGGATTTTGAGTTGCATATAAATGCATAGGTTTTATTGTAAAAATTTAACATCAACTTCGACCTAACCTGTTCTCTCTGCTGAATTTCCATATTCAACATCTCTATGCTGAAGCTTGGCTGGATAAAGCATCAGTCATGCTGGTGCACTGATATATACATCTCTGCTTAATGTTGCCTTTTGGTATCTGCTGCTTTCCTTCATCTCAGAGTGTGTGTGTGTGTGTGAGAAAGAGAGAGAGAGAGAGAGAGAGAGAGAGAGCTGGGAAGACTACAGATAACCAGACTTGAAAAAGGAGCAGCTGAGGTAGGCTGGAACTGTAAGCCTTGGGAGAAGTTGTGTGATCTGAAGACAATGTAAATACACCAAACTAGCTGTCCACCTGACCCACAGGTTTATATCCAAATGTATTGTATGGTCAAAGGTTTGTGGACACCTAACCATTCGGTAACACGTCGGACATGAGACCTTAGTGGTTAAGGTGTTGGACTACTGATTGGAAGGTTGTGAGTTCAGATCCTAAGTCCACAAAGCTGCCACTGCTGGGCCCTTGTCTAGAATATCTAGAATGTCTCTATGCTGGGAAAGCAACATTTTCCATCTCTGGAAGAGTCACAAACCTATTCCAGCATGACTGTGCACAAGAGCTCCATGAAGACATGGCTGGAGTGGACTGATTAGAGCCCTGACCTCAACCTTAGTGAACACCACTAGGATAAACTGGAACACTGACTCTCACCTGAGTTCATTGTCTGATTGTCAATAATACTCTTGTGACTGAGTTATCATAAATCCCCACAGCCACGCTCCATCTTCTAGTGGAAAGCCTTCCCAGAACAGTGGAGTTTATTATAATAGCAAAAGGGGACTAAATCTGGAAAGTGGCTTTGATTAGTCCTGGTCTTGGACTTGACAATGGTGATTTTGACAATGACCCTATTCAGAACAATAAAACTATCCAAAGAACTGTTGGGGAACCACTAAAAAATGCTTATTTCTGTAAAATTCATCCATCCATCCATCCATCCATCCATCCATCCAACCATTCATTCATTCATTCATTCATTTCAGGGGACAGGATGGTGTTTAATCTGGGGTAAAAACTGGACGCAAGACTGGAATACACCCTGGTTGGACCACCAGTGCATCACATAGAGTAACATTTCCGCTGTTCATTATTATATAAGATTTATTACAAGATATTACAGGGTAGGGTCATGTCAATCAACCGTGGTGGGCGGAGTCAGCTATTATGATTACTTAACTACATTAGTGAATGTTAGCTAGCTAATGTTGTAAATCAAGGGTACTGTTTAACTCAACTCACTAACTAGGTGACTGGCACCAGCTCTAAAATGGTCCAGTATAAAAGGATTGTCAATTATTAACTAGGTTTCTAAAGGTTTAAGACACACAATATTCTGAAAATGTATATTATCAGTAGTCAATTAGTTGAACATTCACATATACTCTGGTTCTCTGACTGCTAACCGTTAACTGTGCTTACATCTGAAAAGTCCTACCCACATTTAGGGCTGTGCGATTTAGCCATACTAATTAGAATGTTAGCATGTGATATCAGCCGTGTCCACAGATCGCCTCAAACGCATTTAACATGCACAGATAACATTTCATCTGGCTCACTGCTTTTTCGAAAAAATATGTGTTCATCACCGTTTACAGCATCATCTCTGTAAAGGTTGATCAATATCCCGACTCAGCCACGCGTAAAAGCATTTTTGCAATGTTTATCCTTTTATTGTTCTGGATTTTCTGGCATTCCCTTTCAAGCGTTTTGTATATGAGTGCAAAATTGCAAAATTCACAGCTAAACAGGTGGATGGAAACCCCACTAGAGCCTCTGTTTCATTCTCCCAACCATATTGGAGAATTTAGCATGTGAAGTGAACATTATTGGGCTGGGAGATTATAGCACACTCTGTGTGTGTGTGTGTGTGTGTGTGTGTGTATGAGCTTAACGGTGCAGAAAGATGAGTCTGCCACTTGCTATCCACTCTGGCTCTGGCCTCGCACACAGCACTCATTAGTATTCTATCTGCAGAGGAGCAGGCCACTCTAAATATAGCCAATGAAAACAAGTCCAGCGGCACGATGCTGGGTGTAGCAGAACGCCTGACCGGCTGAGAGTATAGAGCCATCCACATTTCAATATTGATTTCAGGATTGTCCTCCATTGTCCCTAACATGTTCTGTATTATTAAACATTATACAGTGATTTGAGGAAAAGGTAAGCAAAACCTGGGCCCAAAAATAAAAAAAGCTGGCAAGATATGAAAGAGGACATCATAATGCAATGCTATGGTCTCATATATGTCATGTGCTCAAGGTCTTTTTGATATTCTAAAGAGGTTCTGGGTGGAACCTTGTCTCGTGGGAAAACACACTTTTACAGTTCTACAGAAATCCTTTAAGCTTTCTAGATTTAGCCTCGGAACAAAAGTCGAATCCTTTCACGTTTTCGATGTTTATAAATGAGTCTCCGTGAAGTTCAGCATTTGACAATAGTGAAGTTGCAAAAGAAAAAGAACCCTGAACAGAACCCTTCAAGCTGTCCTCAAGAGTTCTTTGAATAGTTGTGGGTCCATAGTAATGTAAAAGCCAGCAACCTTAGCATGATAGAACTAAAGAACCCATTAATGTTCTAGAGGGACAGAAAAAAATTTGAAAGAAAAGTCAGAAATGCTGGAGTCAGACCTGCAGGAGCATGTAGAAGAGAAGAGAAGAGAAGAGAAGAGAAGAGAAGAGAAGAGAAGAGAAGAGAAGAGAAGAGAAGAGAAGAGAAGAGAAGAGAAGAGAAGAGAAGAGAAGAGAAGAAGAAAAGAGAAGAAACAGCTAAAATAGGCAAAAGGTGGAGATTACTGAGCTTAAGGTTAGATATAGGTTTAGGTTTAGCACCGCATTAATTAGCTCCATTAATAATTATGTCAATGACACACTTACTGGGATGGAAACTGGGATGGCTGTGATCATGCGTGTCAAGTGTAGGAACATCACATGACTGTTGTAATAGAGCATTCATCAAATGATCTGCATGGATGTATCAGATTGAGCAGGAAATCTGACAAATTAAGACGCTTTCTAGTGTGTATTTAGGTGCTTCATCACATGGAAAATGTGTGCACCTGTTGTCCTATTACTGCATTACTTCAGACTGTATGGCACAGCGATCTGCCTAAGATCTTTATCCAGTCTTGATGTAAATGAATTGATGTAAGAAAGAAAAAAAAGAAAAGGAAAAAATATAAATAAATAATTGGGCAGGCTTAGTGGTTAGCACTGTTGCCTCACAGCAATAAGGTCCTGGGTTCAAATCCCGGGTTTGAACAGACATGGGCCTTTCTGTGCGGAGTTTGCATGTTCTCCCTGTCCCTGTGTGGGTTTACTCCGGGTACTCCGGTTTCCTCCCACAGTCCAAAAACATGTACATTAGGTTGATTGGTAATCCATAGGAGTGAGTGTGTGTGGTTGTGTGTGTGGTCTATATGTGTGGAACTGGTGACCTGTCCAGGGTCTGACCTGTCCAGATCCCCGTGACCCTGATTAGGAATAAAGTGGGTACAGAAAATAAATGAATAAACAAATACATAAAAAATGTGTAAAGCTGGGGTAGAATTTTCAATCATGCAGTGATGAGCAAGCAATAAATGTGTGACATTCCTAAAAATCAAGCACCTCCTGTTATGATTCAATGATCTATCTATCTATCTAGTTTTGTTGTAAATTTCCTATTTTAGTAAATGTAATGTTTATATATATATATATATATATATATATATATATATATATATATATATATATATATATATATATACACTATATTGCCAAAAGTATTCGCTCACCTGCCTTGACTCGCATATGAACTTAAGTGACATCCCATTCCTAATCCATAGGGTTCAATATGACGTCGGTCCACCCTTTGCAGCTATAACAGCTTCAACTCTTCTGGGAAGGCTGTCCACAAGGTTTAGGAGTGTGTTTATGGGAATTTTTGACCATTCTTCCAGAAGCGCATTTGTGAGGTCACACACTGATGTTGGACGAGAAGGCCTGGCTCTCAGTCTCCGCTCTAATTCATCCCAAAGGTGTTCTATCGGGTTGAGGTCAGGACTCTGTGCAGGCCAGTCAAGTTCATCCACACCAGACTCTGTCATCCATGTCTTTATGGACCTTGCTTTGGTCACTGGTGCACAGTCATGTTGGAAGAGGAAGGGGCCAGCTCCAAACTGTTCCCACAAAGTTGGGAGCATGGAATTGTCCAAAATGTCTTGGTATGCTGAAGCATTCAGAGTTCCTTTCACTGGAACTAAGGGGCCAAGCCCAGCTCCTGAAAAACAACCCCACACCATAATCCCCCCTCCACCAAACTTTACACTTGGCACAATGCAGTCAGACAAGTACCGTTCTCCTGGCAACCGCCAAACCCAGACTCGTCCATTAGATTGCCAGATGGAGAAGCGCGATTCGTCACTCCAGAGAACGCGTCTCCACTGCTCTAGAGTCCAGTGGCGGCGTGCTTCACACCACTGCATCCGACGCTTTGCATTGCACTTGGTGATGTATGGCTTGGATGTAGCTGCTCGGCCATGGAAACCCATTCCATGAAGCTCTCTGCGCACTGTTCTTGAGCTAATCTGAAGGCCACATGAAGTTTGGAGGTCTGTAGTGATTGACTCTGCAGAAAGTTGGCGACCTCTTCGCACTATGTGCCTCAGCATCCGCTGACCCCGCTCCGTCAGTTTACGTGGCCTACCACTTCGTGGCTGAGTTGCTGTCATTCCCAAACACTTCCACGTTCTTATAATACAGCTGACAGTTGACTGTGGAATATTTAGGAGCGAGGAAATTTCACGACTGGATTTGTTGCACAGGTGGCATCCTATCACAGTTCCACGCTGGAATTCACTGAGCTCCTGAGAGCGACCCATTCTTTCACAAATGTTTGTAAAAACAGTCTGCATGCCTAGGTGCTTGATTTTATACACCTGTGACCATGGAAGTGATTGGAACACCTGATTCTGATTATTTGGATGGGTGAGCGAATACTTTTGGCAATATAGTGTGTATATATATATATATATATATATATATATATATATATATATATATATATATATATATATATATATATATATACATTTTAAAAAATGGAAATATTACCTAATTACATTTATTTATTTATTTATTTATTTCAAGAATTAAATGTCTGATGATATGATCTATAAGCATTTT
This sequence comes from Hemibagrus wyckioides, assembly GCF_019097595.1. Taxonomy (NCBI): domain Eukaryota; kingdom Metazoa; phylum Chordata; class Actinopteri; order Siluriformes; family Bagridae; genus Hemibagrus; species Hemibagrus wyckioides. The sequence goes on from NC_080713.1 coordinate 6,106,603, forward strand.
TTCCCCTTCTTTTTATCTTTCTTAAAGACTTCCTCACAGAAGCTTTGACACTGGAGACTCCTTCCAAACCTGTTAAATAAACATCTCCTTGTGCCATACGTTTCCCTGTGCATGGTGTTACTATAGCAACGATAAGGGCATTAATATAAACCTGTGAATCACGCAGCAGCCGGAACTACTGTCAGAGCTGCTGTAGAAAATTAATCAACACCTTCACATCGCTCTCATCAGTCAGTGTGTGCTGACACACACACCCACACACACACACACGTACACACACACACACACACACACACATTACAAACTGGGACACAGTCAGTCTATTTAAATGATAGCAGCGGTGTGCTGTTAAATCAGAGCACAGCGATTACTTGTTGGGAAGGCAGCGTGAATCACACGTGTGAGATCTAAAAGATAATCACTATCTTTGTAACCAATTTAAGCATTTTAATTTATTTATTTCAGACACAGTAGACAGGCCGGTAAGGAAATAATCTCATATTCTTGCCTGTGAATAAGACTGTCTGTTCAATGTGCCTCAAAACCCCCCACAATGATTTACTCACTTATTTACCCATCAGTGTCATGGAGCAGCTTTCGCTGTGTTGACGCGTTGATATGTGGCGTGATCGAGCCGTCGTGATGTGCCTGTCGTTTTGTTTTTTGACTATTCAGGAATCAGTTAGCCGTTACCCATGACGCTCTTCTGTCAGTTATCGTGAATCATCTCCACCTTGGAGAGAGAACTGTTCTGAAATCAGCTTCTATCCACTTCAAGCGTCTGCCAGTCATCCCAAGGCAGGAAACACTCCTGACAGAATTCTCATAAAGTACTGCCAGTTTGTCCTTTTTATTTGGCTCTATTTTAGAAAAAGGGAAAAAAAAATCCATCTCTCTAAAGCTTTTTTAATAGCTTCATGTACAGAGTCGATGCCATGAGCGTAATCTTTTTTTTTTTCTTTTTTGTCTTTGTCTTCTCAACTTTTTTCCCCCTCTGTCTCAGCATGCATGCTTTTTGAAATTAATTGATTAATTAATTTTTTAAATAATATTTATCCATTCCAATAAAGCACAGAGATGAGTAAAGCTTTGAGGTTTATAGGATAAAATCTTGACAAAAAAAAAAAGAAAAAAAAAAAAGGAAATCCCAGACTAAATGTACTAAAGTGGTCACTCTCCAAACGCTTGTGGAATATTAACCGAGCTGGCCTTGAGCATTTTACAGTTGGCTGCTGAGGGGTTTCACGCCAGCCCGTACACGCAAAGCAAATTCACTCAGAGAGACCAGGCTGTCATGCTGGCCTTTACTGCAGTGCTTAAATACTCACTGCATTGTGTTCCTGCTTTTACTATAACACTTATTATGACTTGTGCGATATTGGATTTGTCTTTTTCACTACTCGGAGTGTCGCTTTAGCGTTTGTGCTTTTCTGGGAAACGCTTCAGGCTTTCTCCTAGGTTCTGGGTTTTAACTGGGTAACTGTGCGGGACAAAGTACTTATAACTGAGCAATTATTTGGGGTGAAAAGATGATGAATATTAAGACATTTAATAAGGAGTACACTGAGATTAACCCTGAGAGTAAGACATTAACCCTTTTTTACTAGAACACTGGCTAGCTCCATTGCCAGTGGAACGGAAAATCGATATATTTTCAATCAGTATAATTAAATGAATTATTTTATGGCTACAAATCTAATATAAAAATGAGCCAGGACTCTGTTGGATAACCTTACACAGAATTTTAGTGGTTGAAGATAAGCACCTTTAAATTCTAGAAGCTTATGAACAAGCACTCGAGGCATCTCAGAGAGCAGAAATGGGATATAAATAAATAAATAAATAAATAAATAAATAAATAAATAAATAAATAAATAATGTAAAAAACACCTGATTTTTATAAATATAAGCTAGGTAAAAACAAAAATTCTTATGAAAAACTACACTAATTTAAATACAGTTTTAATTTTAAAATTGTAATTATTATTATTATTTTTTTTTTTATATAAGAATTCCTTGAATTTTAATGCCCCTATACTGAATGTTGATGAATCCTGAATCAGAAACATTTCTGCTCTCCAAACAGCCACCTTCATTCTGATTAGTTTGTATTTGTGTTAAAGGTGATTATGACTAAACACAATGTTTAGCGCTGGCACATATCGCAAGGAAGCCTGAGACTCATTCAGCAGTTGTTAAATGCTTCCCTCCTGTATGAATTATGCAAAAAGCTGAGTCCTTTTAGCGCAGCATTATTATTTTACATGATGGATTAGATGTTACAAACAGCAGCTTGGAGATTGCATGACTAGCAACCGTTATTGCCTCATACTGCCACACCTCATTGGAGTTTTACCTGGATCTAACCCCCCCGCTTTCCCCTCCTCCACCTCCCGCTCGCATCGAACGCCGACGGCCCACAACACCCTGACGGAGACGCTACCTTAGGGATCCTTCAGGCCATCACATCCACCTGTCAATCAATCCTTGAGGGAAGTCTAGTGAGATGACACCAGGATGCTAGGTTTTTGGTCTCTCTTCATATTAATTCTATTTGAAGTCTATGCTTCTAATCAACAATACAAACAACCAAAACTATTACATATGCATTAAAACAGGTGGATTAATGGGATTTACAGTTTCTCATAGCATGTGGTGTGATGCCATAGACTTAGGCTCAACCCAGACTCTAATTATTCAGTAAACACAATGAAACTAATGTAAAAGGCATCTATTTGAGTATTTGCATAGGATAACATTTTGCACACTGCAGACCTCCACATTAGTTAAACTATAGTGGCATGAACAGTATAAGCACTGGCACTGAATTTCTTTCTTGGCAAAAAATAAAAATGTAAATGTAGAAATTTACATAAACAGTGACATCGTAAATCAGACGATATTACATTCGCATGATAATACTGACGTGTTTAAATACAGCAGAGACTAAATCTGAGCATCACGCTGCCTAATGTGTCGCAGTCAGAAACGCTGTCCAAAGGGGCAGAGTTAAGGGGAAGGGGGAGGGATCTGATATTGCAGAGATGGACTTGCACTCAAGTCAACATCTTTGATCAGTTAAAATGTTAAAACTTGAATAAATTCGGAAATTGACTAAACTGATGCTCATATTCATAATTTGCTCAATACTAATTTAACTGATAATTGCACTTCCTGATGCAACCCTCCCAATTTTATTATGTGGTTACTGTGGACATTTATTTACAGTCCAGTGTCACCAAAATGAGGACGAGGTTCCCTTCTGAGCCTAGTTCCTCTCAAGGTTTCTTCCTCATATCATCTCAGGGAGTTTTTCCTTGCCACCATTGCCTCAGGCTTGCTCATTAGGGAACTTTAAACTTTTTAAAATATTTTTTCTATAGTTTTATACTTCTATAAATCGCTATACAGATAAATTGAATTTGGGCTTGGGACCAGCACTGATGGTTAACTCTTCCGTGGCTGGGTTAGCTCCCTGCCCGAGAATCAAATCCGGGCCACAGCAATGAAAGCGCAGGATCCTGCCGCTGGACCACCGGGAGGCTACCTGAGAAAGTTAGTTAGTTAAGTAAAAAAATCAGTTTGGCCATAAGACACTTATGGCTATGAACATCAGTCAAATCACCTGTAATTAACACCGTTGCTTACACTGTAGAAATGCCGGTGCACAAAATGGTAATGTTTGAATATTTGGGTCCACATTAAAAAAACTCACTGGATGAATCAGCAATTATTTCAGGACAGAGGTTAACGAGAACAGTGATCAGTGATCAGTTGAGCCAAGAGTGATGATTAGAACTGCTTCGATCAAAGAGATATCTTGATTTCCTTGGCAAGGAATTTCATATTAATTCGATATGAAATGCAAACTAAACTAAACATTAACTGCTTTTAGACAGTAATTTGTATATAACATTTTCTCTTTATTTAAAATAAAAACATATCCCCATTCAGAAAAAATGTGTACTTTTTATAAATAGATACTAAAAAAAAAAAATGTCAACAGCATAGATACTGTTTACCGCCTTATATTTTTGTCTCTCGCTAGGGTTACGCAGTTACACAAGCAGTGTTAGGCAAGTTGCAGCATTATAATGTAGGTAATTATGCACAGATTGCATATGAATGCATTTATCCCCATGCATTTAGCTTCCGAGTTGCAGAGTCAAGTGCACTTGTGTGATTAAATGAGCCACAATTGAAACAGATACGTGAGAGATTTGCATAGGATAATAATTTGCCTAGTGCAGACATCCACATTAGTCGCACGATAGAGGCATGAACAGTATAATCGGTGGCACCGGTATATTTTTTATTTCTTTGCCAAAAAATTATAACGGAAACGTGGAAATTTACATAAAGGACGTCGTATATCGAACGATATGACATTCGCGTGATAACAGAGACGTGTTTAAGTACAGCAATGCCTAATGCTCGACAGGGCGAAACTGGTCAGTCTTTTAAAGGGGCGGAGTTAAGGGGAAAGGGGAGGGATTTTGTAGAGATCTTGCGAAATTGAGAGCAAGAACATGGATTAGAGCAATCCATGAGAGAGAGAGAGAGAGAGAGAGAATATTTTTTTTATAATTACTTTTACAATTATGTTGCAAAAAACATGTTTTTTGCCGCATTTTACCAAAATTCATTTTGTCACATTTGGTTCACTTCCTACAGTGTTTTCTTTTTTTTTTTTTTTTTGTTTTTTTCCTGGCTTAACTCTCCCCCAGGTGTCTGGCTGTCCCCTGCATGCCCAGTTTGACTAAATCATCTCATAGTGTGAAATTTCCTGCAGGTGCACCTTTAACAACTCGAGACCGCACGCCGGAGTGTCACACTGAGACACATTTTGTTTTTCTCAGCCCGAGGCATTAATTAGTGGTGATGCAAAAGAAAAAAAAAAAAAAAAAAAAGCAAGCCGGTAGAGATGCATTCTCAACATGGCTGTGTGTGGAGAGGAGAGAGGCTTATTTAAAGGCAGAGCTCCATCTGGAAGGCACTTCAAACTTACAGGCACTGGGTTCTGCAGTAACTCAGTTTGACAAATTAGAGTCCTTTTTTTAGAAATCCACTTTAGCCATCTAGGTCATCATGGCCTCCTGCAAATACAGTGACTCATCAAGATGTCCTACCATGTTATGAGCTAATAACTGATCAATAGAATAGTAGCATAGCATTATTTGAACATGTCCTTAAAGTTTCTTGAGTCTGGTTCCTCTTCCACATACAGTATATATGCCATCTCTAGCTTTCTCATCTAAACCAGTATTCACACCATTGGACTGGAAGACAAATAAACTTAATTGGGATTATATGACATGAATGCACACAAAATAGCCCCGATATTAAAGAAACAGGATAATTTGCATGAGCATATACACATAAGAACCATAAAATTTGTAAGTGCACTCTTCCCTTTTCTGTGAACTGCCTAAAGTAGTCAGTCCATGTGTCATAATTAAAGTGGCATGTGACCTCATGATATAGTAAACACACCTGTTCAGAGATCACTGAATAAGTCATAAAACATAGCTAAAGATACCTAAACAGCATCATGAAGATCTAGAGGATCAGGATCGGGTAACCAAAACTTCTGAACATCTCACTGGGTGACATTAAATCTGAACAACAAAAGAATTGAACAAATATAGCATGATGTCTACTCCACTAAAAGTCAGTGAGTGGGGAGGGGATTAGTCAGAAAAATCTGCTTCACTTTGCAATACTAGAAAATTCTTGAGCACAAGTTCAAGTATTGAAGTTCCAGGAAGTTCTGCGGACCACTACTGAACATGCTACGCTAATAAAATTGAATTAAATAGCATACCAAAGAAGGTAGCTAAAACCCTGAGTGTCTTACAGGTTTGCTCATATTTTCTAATGCCGAATTTTACCATCAGGATCCTCCATTCCCACCAGACTTTTAATCCATATGCTGAGTGGAACAGATTCTATTAACAACAGTGAGGAGGACTTATCTGAGCATCATAAAAAAATAAAAATGGGTTCTGATGTAAGGATTGGCTGTGTATGTATAACAGCATGGTACAACAGTGTAACGCACCGTGGATATACTTAGCCGAGTCCTCTGAGAGTTCTGCTTAGTTCAGTGAGTGCACACAAGGTCAGTGAGATCCTGGAAGAACATGCCTCCAGTGCTTTAGGAAGTGTGTGTATATCTATTTCCTAGACTTCCTTTCCAGAAAAGATGAGACAGAGCCACGGGCGCACAATGGGATGAAAAGGCAAATTTGACTTCCAAAATGCACTGGTGACCTTTTTCTTTTGTAGTTTCTATTTGCTCAAGGTACAATTCGCCGCACTTGTTGAAAGACGCCATTTCCACCCACCATTAGTTAGGCTTATTTTTTTGAAGGACCTTAACTTCATCTAAATGATAAAAGAAATAAGTAAAAAAAATACTGTATACGTTTCTTTTTTTTTGTTATTATGTCTACACTACTGCTTTAATATTCATAAACTAAAAATGCAAATTAGTTTAATTTTTACTTTTATTATGAGCTTTTATGTTTTGTTAAACGGTTAGTGTTTAATGTTAATGTGGGCCGTTTTTCTGCAGAAACAGAGAAAGAAAATTTCCAAACATTATATTTAGAATATATAATATTTATAATGTTTATACTGTATATACAATTTTCTGTAAAATGTTTATGAGACAAAGTGAGAGTGATTTTGTAAAACATATTAAGAGCATATTAACAATTTTCTGCACAACATGCACACATAACAAAAATGAAATAAAATAAAATAAAATAAAATAAAATAAAATAAAATAAAATAAAATAAAATAAAATAAAATATCTGGATTATAAAATAATCTGTATCTGGGAATAATTTGTATGAAAAACTATGTTAATATGCTTAATACCCTTAGATTAAAATATGAATTAAAAGTATAAAAGGATATAAAGTCACTGGGCACCACAAGCCTTTAATAAACATAAAATATAATAAACACATATTGATGACACTCCAATAATTCAGATCGTTTCATTAAAGCATGGAGCACAGAGGTCTTATTGATCTTTGTGGTGTGATATTAAGTAGCAGGACAAAGATGTGGCTGTAATTTACATAGCAATTGGTTAGGAGATAATGTTGTGGTGCACATCAGGGCTTGTTAAGAAACACTTTAATTAATTAGCCAATGCAGCGACATAACAGAATGTGTAATTTTCCATAAGAGTGCAAATGTCAAGCTCAGGCTCACATGTACCGTGAGCCGAAACAAGCCGGAGCGTGTGCTGAAGCTGTCGCTGAAAATGTCACCACAGCCAACAAATCACGATTGATTGCAGTCATCAAGCTTATTTGAGTGTGAGTACTTATCAAAGGAAAGGTTCGGCCTTTGGTATCATTATGGCGCCGTTCAAATAGCAGCGGGGACTGATTGTCGATAAACACATAGTAGAAATACAGGCTATAGATACACGTGCTGTCCACTTTAATAGGAACACCTGTACACCTGCTCATTTATGCAGGTATAGCAGCCCAGTGCATAAAATGATGCAGATACAGGTTCAGTTAATCTAGTTAAATGTGTCAGAATTTGTGGATTTTTTCATGGCATGGTTGTTTTGAGAGAGAGAGAGAGAGAGAGAGAGAGAGAGAGAGCAGTCTCTAAATATTACACAGAATGTGAAAGACAGTTCTGTAAAAAAAAAAAAAAAACACCTTCTTTATCAGTAAGGTCAGAAGAATGTACCAGGAAGGGCTTAGTACACTAATATAATCACTCTACAAGCATTGAGTGCTGAAAAGCAACTCAGCATGCACAAAACATCAAATCTTGCGGTGGATGAACCACAGCAGGGTTCATTTGCTGTCAAACCAGACCAGAACAGGAATCTGAGGCAATCATGGACACAGACTCACTCAAACTGGACAGTTAAAAATAAGAAAAATAAAATTACCCTATCTTTTGACAGGCTTCAACTGTGCAGATTTGGGCAAGACTGTGCCTCACTGCAATAGGCATTAGTTATTTAAAGGTAAAAAGTAGAGCAGCCATGTTGATGTCACTTGCTGAACTCAGTTGAGGAGACACAGTTTCTGACTACAGTTTTTGACACTCTGGTGAGGTTTTTTTTTTTTTTTCTACCTAGTAGGGGGTCAGAAAGTCATGCTCTTTAGTCGAATGCAGCATAATTCCTGGAATTGCTTTGATAGCTTGACTCAATAATTGACTAAATAATTATGGCAACGGCTTACACCAGAACTAATTTAGGGTTTTCAAGCCAAAGGCTGTGAATACTTTTGCAATTTGTACTCGTAATTATTATTTAAAAAAAAATCTATGTGGATCTAAAATGGCTGTTTTGTGTAGATTCACAGTTGGGCAATGTGTGAGCTCTTGGCAATCCCTTTGCTTGTGTGTTGTTTATCCTTTCCTTTCTAAGATCGTGCGTCTTTAACTTTAACACCATAGTTTCCCCCCTTAACATCCATAAATACAACTGACCTTCAGTCTTCACCTCAAGGCTATTGTCTTTATGGCCATCGCTAACACACGGCACTTTTTACAACCATGTCAGTCCGGGCTCTTAGTCCAATAAGCACAGGAATTAATGTCCTCACCCATTAGTCATTTAATTGCCTTTTGGGAGTGTGACATGCATGCAGAATTAGTACTTGACTGAAAATGTGGGGCCAAAAGAAAGAGGTTTATGAGAGATAATAGGGCAGTTGCTAGCTATCCACTCCTCGCTTCCATCTTACTGCTTTCTAATGCATTTAAACTGGTGTTGCACTCTAATGCTGGAAATAGGCTTCACCTTCTCTTGGCAAATTATCAGCATGACTACCTTGCGATGCTCGACGCGATCATGGGACCAAAGGCAAAGCAAGGTGACAGCATCTGAGGTGACAGACGAATTGCGTCAGAGTTGAGCCGAGGACAAAAATGTGTTTCTCCTGTCACTCAGATGGATCTAGCATGCGCGTGGCCTGTAAATAATCACAGCACGCTCCATAAACTGCTCCAAGCCTCGGCTGTTGATCCCCGAGGAAAACCAGCATCGTCTGCCCTGTCACCTGGAAATGAACATTCAGTACTGGTAGAACAGAGAGAGCAGAGGGCAACAGGACTGGGGCGTATTCTGAAATACCGCCATAGCACACATGCAAGCTCTGGAGCTTAGGATCAGATTTAGATGATTCTCACTGGTGTTCTCATGCCACTCGGTTAGTTGTTTTAGAAGTAGATCTAAGTAGAAGGTGTAACAGAGCAAGAGAAGGAAAAGCAAGCTAAGACACCTTCTTATAAACTAGTATCTTGTCAAGCTGTCCCCTCTGGGTCCTTCCAGCACTGGAGGATGCAAATACATCAAGTCGAAAGGAGACTCTGACACATCATGTCCCTTTGCCTTCCACGGTGCAGCGTGAATAATGAATCTACGCTCGGCTCTGCAACCTTTTTCATCTTAGCCTGCCCAAAGCGGACATGCGAACACCAGATCTGTGACATGGACAGAGACAGGGACGCAGGCTGCCCACCTCAGAATTGACATTCGTGTATACACAGCCAGCTGGCACATAAACACCTCACAAGGTGACAGTAACATTGGGCCTGATTTATCAATCTTTTTCGTAAAGCTGTTTGTTTTTGCAGGTGAAACCCGACGAAAAATTCACGCCAGGTTTATAAATGTTTCTGGCGGATTTTCACCACATGCACAATGTTGATGAATGCCAATTAACTGATCCCCAAGCAAGTTCACAGCAATGACACCCACAAAACAACATGGCTTACAGAAGTGAAAATGTCAAAATGACAATTAGATGGTGAAAAAGTGTGTACAAAGTGAAGTGGGTGCGATTCCAATAATGCAGCTCAGCCACTGCACTTGCTAATTCTTCCTCCTTTTATTAGGCATTTCCTTTGTCCAAGTATTTGCCTTAATTTATGTATTTAATTTGAATTACTCTCTTGAATTTACTCTTATTCTTTCCTCAAACTAACTGGATTCTTTAGATACCAGTTTTCTAGAATTCTTGAATAACTGTTCCTGTAAACCATTTACAGACAAAGTCATTCATATTCAATTTGATAAATTAGGCTAATCAATTTTCTAGTTAAAGACTTGTTTTAAAAACAATGTCAAAAAATCTCTACATATTTCATTTTCAAAATCAAAACCTGATACTGCCTGGCTCAACTATTACTAGTCTCACATCCATTGTGATTTGATATCCTACATGTCTTAAATGCTAGAACTAATATATCAAATCCACTAATATGTCAAATCCAAGTCTTTAGAGGACTTCCAAGCCAAAAGTGTGAGCTTCATAAACTCTTAATAGCTGTCAAATAATAATAGCTGTCTTGCTCCCTTTGCCATCATTAGTCAATTAAGTTGATGCAAGCCTGTAAGATTAGAGAAACCCACCAAAGACATATCATTCATGCTTTCTAAAAGCTTAGCTTTTAGACTAGGTTTCCATTGTAACTGATCCTAGAATTTCTTGGATCAGTTGCAAGGGACTGGTTTGCTGATTTTGGCAAACTACACCAAAACTTGGTCAGATAAAGCCAAAGCATAGCAAGGAGTTAACCAAGAAGAGTTCATTTGTAGAATAATATTCAGATTTAGAGACTTTTTCATATAAACCTTACCTGTATATAAGTCTGGGTGGTTTTCCGAAGACATTATAATGAGGAAAAATGAAACTACAAAATCAAACAAACAAATATACCAAAATACCTAGGAAAACCTGATCACATGACCTACCCCTTAAATCCAACCCATGTTCATGCCTGATATACATACATCAGGTACAACTGGTACACTTTATGTGAAGGGTGACTACTAAGTAGTTGTTGTCCTTCGGATAGTCTCAGTTCAGGGTCATCACAGATTTTGATTTGGCATAGGATTTATGCTGGATGCCTTTCCTGGGCCTGCATTCTTGCCCTCCCATTTTATCCATGCAGGCTTGAGACCGGCACTGAGAGTTAACCCTTCAGTGGCTGTGTCACATCTCATAAATTTTCACGTCTCATTAGTTTTCACATAACACAAGTTCTTATTTGATATAACTTATATATGAAATGTTACGATTCATAGTGATGCAGCTCACTTTAATGCCGTAGCACAATCCAGTCGGTCCCAATCCCAATACCTGTTGCACTATTCAAACTGTCTGAGATGCAACCTGGCTGTTAGTAGAACATTTTTTTAAAGAAAGATACATAAATGGGCACAAATGACAAATGATCTTTTCCAAATGAGGACCGCCCAGATGGAAATATTTATGAAAATCATAATATATATATATATATCTACACTATATTGCCAAAAGTATTCGCTCACCTGCCTTGACTCGCATATGAACTTAAGTGACATCCCATTCCTAATCCATAGGGTTCAATATGACGTCGGTCCACCCTTTGCAGCTATAACAGCTTCAACTCTTCTGGGAAGACTGTCCACAAGGTTTAGGAGTGTGTTTATGGGAATTTTTGACCATTCTTCCAGAAGCGCATTTGTGAGGTCACACACTGATGTTGGATGAGAAGGCCTGGCTCACAGTCTCTGCTCTAATTCATCCCAAAGGTGTTCTATGGGGTTGAGGTCAGGACTCTGTGCAGGCCAGTCAAGTTCATCCACACCAGACTCTGTCATCCATGTCTTTATGGACCTTGCTTTGTGCACTGGTGCACAGTCATGTTGGAAGAGGAAGGGGCCAGCTCCAAACTGTTCCCACAAAGTTGGGAGCATGGAATTGTCCAGAATGTCTTGGTATGCTGAAGCATTCAGAGTTCCTTTCACTGGAACTAAGGGGCTAAGCCCAGCTCCTGAAAAACAACCCCACACCATAATCCCCCCCTCCACCAAACTTTACACTTGGCACAATGCAGTCAGACAAGTACCGTTCTCCTGGCAACCGCCAAACCCAGACTCGTCCATCAGATTACCAGATGGAGAAGCACGATTTGTCACTCCAGAGAACGCGTCTCCACTGCTCTAGAGTCCAGTGGTGGCGTGCTTTACACCACTGCATCCGATGCTTTGCATTGCACTTGGTGATGTATGGCTTGGATGCAGCTGCTCGGCCATGGAAACCCATTCCATGAAGCTCTCTGCGCACTGTTCTTGAGCTAATCTGAAGGCCACATGAAGTTTGGAGGTCTGTAGCGATTGACTCTGCAGAAAGTTGGCGACCTCTTCGCACAATGCGCCTCAGCATCCGCTGACCCCACTCCGTCAGTTTACGTGGCCTACCACTTCGTGGCTGAGTTGCTGTCGTTCCCAAACACTTCCACGTTCTTATAATACAGCTGACAGTTGACTGTGGAATATTTAGGAGCGAGGAAATTTCACGACTGGATTTGTTGCACAGGTGGCATCCTATCACAGTTCCACGCTGGAATTCACTGAGCTCCTGAGAGCGACCCATTCTTTCACAAATGTTTGTAAAAACAGTCTGCATGCCTAGGTGCTTGATTTTATACACCTGTGGCCATGGAAGTGATTGGAACACCTGATTCTGATTATTTGGATGGGTGAGCGAATACTTTTGGCAATATAGTGTATATATATATATAGTTGTGAAACCATCAGCAGCAGAAGAAGAAAAAATAAATAAATAAATAAATCAGTGTTTGAGGTTTTGAGCTACTGAGAAGAAGGTTGTGAAGGGCTGCTGGGCCCCTGAGCAAGGACTTACCCTTCAGTTAGAGATAACATAAAAAGAGATAAATTAAGGTTTCTCTGGACAAGTCATCTACCAAATGCTAGTAATGTAAATAAAGATGCTAGCCAGACTTATATCTGATACAGTGACAGAACATGGAGTCTCCAAGCTGAAACTTTACAGTACGAAGATATAAAACATAAACTGGTTCCTTGTCCTTAGGATAAATCATTTCACCTTCCAGTAACCAAAACATACCGAATAGCATGATGTCTTTCCCCTTGAGCAATGGGCTAGCTAATAAATTTAGCACAATATGCGAACCCATGCTATATACTCTGTGAACGTATGTTGCAACAGCTGTATCTATCAGCTCATAGTTCTCTTAGCACCTGCAAAGCCTATGCTTTTTTTAAAAATATTTATTTAATGTTCAGCTCCGAATCTTGACTTTTAATCTTCACTGATAGTTCACCAGGCGGAACATTGTGCCGTTGTGTGTTTTTTTAAATGTATTTATTTATTTATTTTATTTTTCTATTTCTGAAAAATATGTTTGCGCTGCGAAAACTCATCATGCATTCAAGCCTTAACACAATCCTACTCGACGCTGATAAAAGCATCCTTTCCCCACTCTGTGTTAAGCATGCTTGAAAAACAATTAACTCGTGTAAAAGTCAGAGTGCCATTTTTCACTCCATTAAGTGCAGTCCAGTGGTTTAATTCATAGCACAAAAATGAGGCAGAACCGTTCCCGTACACGCCCATCGGTGCAACTGCTGCAATTGATCACAGCCGGTGTGCACATGCTGTAAGCATCCGGCGCTCCGTTCGAACGAGACAACGGGTGGAGGATAGAAAGACGAGCTGTTATCTCCTCGGGTCCTGGATGTACCGACATTATCCCTCCCCTGAGAAGTTGCTGAACACAGCGTAGCGGCCTTTTGTTATGATATAAACATGGCGCTAAGCTTATAGTTGTGTCCTGGGTGTAAGTACGCACATAACCATGTTAATTATAGCTAGCGTGACCCTCGGCTAGTCAGATAATAATAAATGAAAAAGCTTTGCTGTAATGCTTAGTAAGTGTTATGCTCTAGTCAGTAGTATACATAATGTGATGTTTGTAAAGGTTCCATCTATTATTCATTATGATTAGGGGTCCAAGCACTTTTTCCTTGTAGGGGAATTCTGCAAGAATCGGCAAACCCCCTGCTGTTTAATCCATCGGGATTGCCACTGGATGCACAACATAATAATACTTTTCAACCTAAATCGGAAAATAGAATATGCAGCATGCATCCTGCCCCAAGGGGCGGGTATTGCTGTACGGTCACTGCTCATTAGCAGCAAACATGGTTCTTCAATGTGGTTTTGGCATTTGGTGAAACTTCCTGCACATTATTCACTTTTCCAACCATCTCTTGTTTATTTTGTAATGGTTATGTAACACCCATATTTCAGAGAAGTGATTTAGCAAATTGGGTTTCGCTCCCTCATCTGATCAAGAACACCATTTCAACTTTATACAAAATAGAAATACTGTTCAGACACATCAGATGCATCCTGATCTGATGGTCAACCTCAGCTTTAATGTGTACAACAAAAGTCATCGTCCAGGATAACGTCTTCATCAGCAGGTATGATTGAAGATGACTGTGGAGAAACCTCTACCTCCAAACTCCAACCTCCACTTCCACAGATCCATAAAATGCTCTCAAGCTCTTTTTCACATTTAGCTAGTCAGCTAGGCTACCGTGTGGCATATCTCAAACACTATTAGATGTTATCTAAATCATTCAACTTCCTGGAAAGACAATTTGTCGATTTACAGAATCATGGATGTTAAGCCTTTTCATTAAGATCCGAGTTTGATATATAAAAAAAGTGACATCCAGTCGGTTCATGTTGTACCGTTATTTTCTTTGGGTTGAGACAAATACACTGCAGTGTAGTGGATCTACAGGGTCTTGGAGAAGGAGATAAGCAGACGCAGAAGGCTAATCCTGTGGATTTTTCCCAGTGTGAAACGGGGCATAACAGCCTGCCTGCCATGAAGCAGGAAATTTGGAGCGCTTGTGTTTTCTGAAATTCATGATCACTCTTAACATGGTGTAAGGATTCCCCCAAACCTTGCATGTTTACTTGCAAGTTATGGGATGTGGGTGAGCAGTGGGATTAGTAGCTAACTAGCCAAGCTAGAATCTCTGTGCTGTTTACATTAGCTAGAACCTATGCACCAAAATCTCCACAACTGAATGTTGAGTAAGAAAAAAAAGCATTTTGGAAATTAGGAGCTAAACCTGACCATAATTTTGGGATTTTTTCTTCTATTAATCACCGCTATAACTGTGCTAGCAGTGTCAAATTAACACAGCAGATAACTGGAATAGTAAAAAACAGCAATCGAATTTTGCACTAAAATGCCATCTGAACGCTCATTATGTATTCTGTTCATTTGCTAAGCTCACCGATTATAGATCGATACCTTCAGTTTCCTCAGCTCTGTCAGGTACTTTGAACCAGATCACCTTCATTTAGTAGCCTGGTGTCATTATACAGGAAGTTTGCATTTCAGATGATGTTCAGCTCTGTGGTTTTAGTCCAGCAGTCGTGCCATTTAAAGCCATTTGTGTGTCCTGACATTGCCACTGGGCACACAGCGCAATTCTTTTGAAGCACTCAGGTCAGGCTTTAAAATCGATTGAACCCTAGCCATCAACAGTTCTGCAGTTTAATGTGGAGTTTGGATAAAGAGTCCATCTGGTACATTGCACACACCCAGTTATGATTTTTATCTATCGTTTTTGGTTGATTTAGAATAATGTAAATGTCTTATATATGTCATACTCAGTATTTGGCTGACAAGATATTATCAGCAGTTTTATTAGAAGAGAAAAACAATAAGGTGACAAATGTCTTAAGAGCTGTGTTCATAAGGCTGGATAACATTTACATGACAATATTCATATATATTTACAGCATTTGGCAGATGCCCTTATCCACAGCAACTTACATTTTATCTTATACAACTTAGGGGCTTTGCTCAGGGGGCCAAGTGGTGGCAGCTTAGTGGACCTGGCATTTGAACTCACCTTCTGATCTGTAGTCCAATACCTTAACCACTAAGCTTCCACATTCCCCTTAGCTTTAACTGCTTAAATACATGTTATAATACAGGGCTTAATACAGGTTCAAGTGATATTAATAAATATAATAACATTATAAGTTAATTATTTAAAAAAAACAAAACAAACATCTATCTTAATTTTGAACTTGAGGTCAGGGTTGCTCAGTGGTTAAGATGCTGGACTACTGAACCTACCTGAAGGTTCTGAGTTCAAATCTCAGCATTGCCAAGCTGCCTCTGCTAGGCCCTTGAGCAAAGCCCTTAACCCTCAACTGCGCAGCTGTATAAAGGAAATAAATGTAAGTAGCTCTGGATAAAGGTGTCTGCCAAATGCCATAAATGTAACTGGAGTGATGTAGTTGAGGTTGAGGAACTTTCAGAGCCATAATTCTTAGACTATTCTGACAGTGCTGCCAACACCACGGGGTTTGTTTCCGGTGTTCTCTCCAGTGTTTCTGGCTGCATAGTGGTCGGGTTTCAAATTTAATTAAAAAAAGTCTCTAGAGTTTGGACTTTTCAGGTGTGTATCGCTGCTAAATAAGATTTATATTGGCACAGATGTGAGTCAGAATAACCTCCAATTCTTCCTCTGAGAATTTGGAACTTTCAGTTGGAGCGGAAGTTTTTTTTTTTTTGTTTGGGTTGCAAAAATATCAATGAGAACTTGTTTCTAAAAGATTTATGCAATCCTTATGCATTTTAAAAGATCGTGACATTCATCCAAGAATCCACTACTGTCAACTCTTCCTCTCTTGGATAAAAGCACATTGTAAATGCAATGTAATTGTTCCATTAATAGAGTTATGTCACTGTCAACGTCAGTATCGACCGGCAGCTGCTGCTGATGGCTGGATTGTTGTAAAACATAATTAACACATCCTCTTTTGACAATTGGTGTATGAGAGAAGAACAAGATCAAAACCGCTGATGAGACGGCAGTGATGTCAGCGGATTTGTTTAGTAGTGAACCAAGCATGGGGTATCTATGCATTAAGCATGTTTTTGTCCTGTAAACTGTCTGTTACTGAAGACATCTTTTTGACTTCACTAAATAGAAATCAAATAACTTAGCCATATAATTGGTTCTGCTTTTCACTTATAGGTATAGAGTATCAGAAAGAGCTTATACCATGTTTCTTCTGTTACCTTTAAGGGCATTTTCAGATATATATATAATAAACAAACCAAAGTATATACTTTTGGTTTGTTTGATTTTAACAAAATATACTTATAAATAAGTATTTGGATCAGTCAATAAACAGCTTGCTCAGCTATTCCGCAAATATACAGGACATACTGCATTTATGCAGAGCTACAGCTCTTGGATCAATTTTCACCTCTTGGATCAGTTTAAGAGCTCATTTCTACTCTCTGTAAATATTTGCCCACAAATACAGTATGATGCACAGAATGCTTGGGTCACATGCAGCAGGGTTTGATTCAAATGGACCAATGAGTCAATAAGTCTCAAGTGGTCAAGGCTCTGGATCGTTGACTGGAAGATCGGGGTTCAAGCCCCAGCACCACCAAGCTGCCACCATTGGCCCTTTAGCAAGGCCTAACCCACCCCGCTCCAGGGGCCCTGCATCATAGCTGACCCTGCACTCTGACCCCAACCCCCAAGGATGGGATATGCGAAGAAAGAATTTCACTATGCTGCAATGTATATGTGACAACTTTTCAGTAGTGAACACTCTTCTGTTTCAGCTGATGCACCCAATTCTGAGGTGGCGCTCATTAATTTTAGAATTTAATTTCAGCAAAGAAATGAGGACAAGAACAAAGAGAAATAGGTCTGGACAAGTAACATATATAAAGACACAGGGGTGGCTTGAGGTTGAGCAAAAACATCCACTGACCTACAGAAAGAATTCTGATTTATTGAGGTCAATTTGGATTACAATTCAGAGATTATGTTTAGGTAACAAGATCATGGGAACTTTCTAGAAAAAAAAAGTAATTTGAGTTCAGCCTTTGTTATGCTGTAGCCAAAACCTTTCACTAATCTCCAGCAAATTGAGTCTGTAACACACGGCTGAGGACAAGACTGTAGGGCGCACTGATTTGGAACAAAGCAGGCAGTCAGATTTGGACACAGCCATAGCACATGGAGAATGGGACAAAGGGGAAACTGGCTTACATCTGTCAAGGCAGTTAGTGATTTGGTGGTTGATAATCACCATCTGAGGTGCAATAGCTTGTTCTTGCTGAAAGATCACTAAATGTAAAGTCTTGCATTATGTGCGCTCAGCTCGTTTGATAAAGGTTTTTTGTCTTGTTTTTTGTCTTGAGTTTCTGTTCTCTTATAAAGTGAAAGCTAATTTAATGGCAAATGTAGCTATATTGATGAACAAAAGAACTGACTGGAAATACCAACTAAAGTCTGTTGCATAACCACTACAATTACATTAAGGCGGATTGGTTTAGACTTTTGTGGAACCAAGCCATTATTAAAAAAAAAAAACTCAAAATGATATGAGGTTGTGAGGCTAGGGCTGATTTCTGTCTACCCTAGACTGCAAATTCATCCCAGTCATAAAAGAAATCAGCCCCAGACCCACTACTTTATGTCATTTGTGTATATTTCATAAAGCATTACAGACTTACAACCTACAATACAACTGTGTATTTAACATTTTGTAATCCTTTGCCTCTCATCACTATCTTATAAAGTGATCACTGAGAGATGTGGAGTTTGTAATGCATTGCTAATGCCCTAAAAGCTTCATTATTGAGATATATCAATAGAATATAGATATAAATACAATCTGTCACTGCCTTAATAAGTTGTCAGTCCATGAGGAAGCCCAAACAAGATATAACATTGAGAAAACATGGATCCTGAGAAAAAGAAAACTGGCCACAGCAAGGAGATAATAAAGCTCAGCCGCAGTTTAGCCTCTTACAAATTTTTGACTTCTTTTTCATACAGACATTATTAAGGTTGTGAACATGTCGGCAAAATTATAACCATACAGTGCTGTATAATAAATGAAATGCTCAAATATAAAATATTAGGATCGGAAATGCTCAGCTCCAATCTGGCTAGGGATCCATGGAATATACATTTTCAGTAGATATATGATATATTTTCGGTTAAACTGAATTACTATGGCTGAGCACTCAAATGCAAACGGCAACAAAAATCTTCTTCTGGAAAGAACATTTTAACTCACAGCTCTGTTAGAGCCTGGAGATGAGATTTTTAGTGGTGCTAACATGGAGATGTGGTTTTAGCGATCGTGGCAGTCAAGCATTTTTTTTTGCATACTACTGCAGAGCAAGATTACTTTCCACTCAATTCCACCGTGGCAGACATTTTATGGAACTCAAGAGGCTTGGAATCAAGGATACATGCACTGTAATGGGTCTTGGGTCCTTTTTAGCTTCTCTAGTGATGAGCATGCAGACCATGCACTCAGGACCAGGTTGTCTTCCCTCTGTGTTGGAGGAAGCAAGATATAACAGACTAAACCCTATAACAGAGAAAGCAGCAGCCTTTGATTCAGAGTTTAAGGCATGCTGTGGCTCTCTGTGTGCCCTGAGCTGATTCCCCTGGGCGCAACACCTCTGCTGGGCAAAACACAGGGGTGAAAGACTTGGCATTCTTTTTCTGTCTGCCTGTATCCTCACACACCCTCGATGCTGCTTGCTTTCTCTATTTCCCAGACTGAATGTGGTCTATGGTGCTATGTGATCCGACTCCAGATGCATGCACCCCCAGTCTCTTGTTTGCAAGAACATGCCACATGCTGCTTATGGACTTCCTCGAGGTGGAAAATTTTCCCCTTGTTCCCTCCATCTGCCACCATTACTCTACTGACTTTTCTTTGTTCTTGTCATTTGTGCTACTCGCTTTAGAGGACATGGTGTTTTGAGATCGTGTGCATGCAGTATGTCATGCAGGGTGGCCGTTGTGTTTCGTTTCTGCTGGAGTGCTTTGCTTGATTAAGATCTGAGGCGTGTCAGGCGTGTCTCCGATCACGGAGCGTTAATCGAACCAGAAGGCACTCAGTGTGAACTGGAACACATCAATGCTGGTGGCGCAGTTCTGCTCGGGCTTTAATATAGTACAGAGCTGGAAGAACAGACCCAAAAATAGTCATGTGTCTAATATGCATTACACTGCAAATATGTTAAAAAAATAAAAAACAATGCATCTATTAACTGCTCCACATATTTATCTCTGCATCCAAATTTAACCCAAAGTGGAAAATTTAAACCAAACTGGTGATGCGATTTATTTGTTTAACTCTTTCACACAAAGGCCAAAAGATTTCTCACATATTTGCCCATCCAAATGGTTTTGGATGTTTCCCTGTTCCCCATTCATTCCACTGAATTACTTTGTTATGTCACACTCCACACTAGTTCTTAATGGCTCATATGGAAGTAGACACTCATGGATTTAAGAAAGCATGTCTGGTTTTACCTAGACTATTAAAGCAATATATTCATAGCAAGCTCCCCAAAAAGCAGGTTAGAAAACATTTTTTTCCCACACAAATGTTTATATCTTCAAATGAATTGGTGATATCAAACCCATTTCTGTGCTCTGAGATGCCCCAAGTGCTTTTTCAAAAGCATCTATAATTTGAAGGTGTTATCTTCAACCTCTAAAATACTGTGTAAGGTTATCTGAGGTAAAAATGTCTCACATCGAAAGTCACCAGTGTCCTGAGTAATTTTCTATCAGACTTGCGATAAAATAATTCATTTGTTTGTGCTGATTGAAAATGTCTGATAAGTTAATTTCCCTGAAAGGGCTCATGCCTGCAGGAAATGCCTCCTGCACCTGCCCTGTGAACACTTCTGGCAAAAACAAAGTAGGAAAAACAGTGTGTACACAATTTCTGGGAAGAACATTAATGCAGAACACACTTAATTACATACTTAAAGACATAAATAAAGACCTTGAAACTTGTGTGCATGTTGCATACAGACTAGACCTTAATGGAAACAACCAGACGAAATAACTCTTGCTAGTTAGCTCTATAGGTAGAGGGCATAGTTATACAATTATATATTGCCATAAATCTTTTTTTTTTTTTTTTCAACTGTAGTGTGAATTACAGCCTTCAACCCTGACCAACCTATAATAGAAAAAATAAATAAGTAAAAAATGTGTCTACATTTTTATTCTACACATCACCAACAAATATGACTGACAAAAACTCATCTATATACAAAGCCAATAGAGCGAGCACTGAACCAAGCAGAAGGACAAACTATCAATTTTCTCTGCAAATTTACACTGTAGTTTGATGACAAAAGGAAATGGACCACATTGACAAACTGGGGTTTGTTAATTACACCCATAACCATTGTTTCACACAAAGAAGTGATAAGGAACAATGAGCATAAATGAAATGTGCGTTTTTCCATCTGCACCAGTTGGATGAAAGTTCTATCATAACTTAGTCTCATGTTCGTTTTTATAGACTACCACGTTCAGTGACGTAGTTTTAACATAGCATGAAGATACAGATACAGATACTCTGTAGCAGGTGAAATATATGCCTTAACCAAAACAAATTCTGTTTAAATTAAAGTTTGTCTAATAACCATACGTTTCATGTTACATTGGAATCTCGGAATATGAATTTAATTAGTTCTGGAGGTGAGTTCTTATGGCTAAAATTTCGAAATCAATTGTCCCGTAAGAAATAATGTAAATGCAGACAATCCTTTCCAGCCACCCAAAAATATTACCAATACTCAGCGTATGGCTGCTTACAAAGAACTGACCCAAGCCAAGCATTCCAAGTCAAGGGTCCTCACAGGAAATCATGCCACCAAGCTTGGGCTAAAAATAGAACAGACCGCCCACGCCACCAATCTGTCAACAAAAAAACACCAGAAAAAATCACCTAGCTTTAAATGCATGCTGAAGGCAATGTTGGTATCGTGGGTTGACTCTTTCGCTGACTGAAGCTGGACATATGTGCAACTTAGCCGGCGTTCAGTTCGGATTGTTCGTATGCCGAAAATTCTTTGTATGCCACTTGCAAAATTTCACTTCTTAAGGCAAAAATTCGTAAGGGAGGGCATTCGTATGCCACGGTTCCACTTTTTGGATTTTGTGAGGACTGTGGGGAGGATTATTGTGGTCTATGATCACAGGGCCACTTTAAGTTTTTAATGAAACACATCAATGTAACTGATCATAAAATAATCTTCAAAGTAGCTATTATACATAGTTTTACTTTAAGCAAAAAAATTTTAAAAATGAAAAATAAAAAAGTTTTCAGTATTTTAAACCAACTCCAGTGATATACAATAATGTCATTCGGTTGTTCAAAACATTCAGATTTGCATCCACTTCATGATCTTTTCCTCCTATGGTTCATTACGCTTGTTGCATGAGAACCCAAACAGAACAAGTACAAAAACAAGAAATGGGTCATTTGTGTCTCTGCTTTATTGCGAACTTCAGAGACAGACCTTGATTGAAGATGCTAAACACTTTCCTGCAGTTTGATCATGGATGTAGCATTAGCTGTTCATGTTGGATCATGTCATATGATAAGCCTGATGGAATGGAGTGTTGAAAGTCAGACCATCTGATTAAAGTTCGATTTTTCATCACTTCACTCAACCAAAATTCTACACCGCTCTAGTTTACTGCTTTGGGTGAAACTTGGAATTTCCGATTTCTGACTAGAAAAAATACTTCAACCTTCATACCTTCAACTTGGAAAATTCTGGAAGGAATCCTGAACTGGGAGTTCATCACGTGACATTAAACCAACATGGCTGCTCACAGCATCAACAGTAAACAAAGGTACACTTTTGCATCTTTTAACTCAGTTCTACCGCACATACTAATTCTAGCTTAAGCTCATTCGACATACAGAGATATTATCTTGCGAAATTTATATCAGTGACCATACAATTTACTGTAAAAGCAGATAGCTGGCTAGATTGTTTCTAAGCGAAAATAAACATGGAGGCATCCACACTGTGCAGCTTAAACACAAGAATTAAGGTTCGATAATGATTAGAAGTCTGAAGTAAGTCGAACTCATAATAACTACACCCTGACTTCCAATTCAGCTGGTGTAACTGACTGCAGATATCTGTCTGTATCCCAACCTCTCATTTTGAAATGTTTTATGCCTGTTCATACCTGACGCTCCAGACAAGTATTTTTGACCTTTCAGAAAATAGCTGTATCTCAGATCTTTAACCTTTTCCTACCATGAGACAGCAAAGATCTAAGGCTGGCCTGTACGAGTGTAATTACAGGATATGCTTGGTAGTAGGTGTGGCTGAGATTGTGATGTTCTAGAGATAATTGCTAGTAAGTAAAATTCATCACGTCTATTCTATTAGGTGTCCTGCTATTGTCTCTTAGTCCCTCTCCCTCATTCCTGATCGCTTTATTAAAGAAACACTGACTGTCCTTGTCTCAATATTAAAATGATTCATGCTATAATTGCTTTTTTTTTTTTTATAAACAAACCAAGTCCAAACCTGAAATCTTTGTAGAAGCATGAAGGACATTTTCCATCTTACTCCCTGGTAGTTCATCTCTGGCACCATTATAGTAGTGAACAAAAAGAAAGAGCCACATTATTTACTTGTTAATGAAATGTATTGATTATTCAATTTCTGTGTAACTACTGCAACCCCTACCCCCTATTTGAGAACATGTTCATTGTAGCAATAACAACAATTACTTATCCTTTAACCACCAGAGACTATTTCACTTCAGACGTATCATGCAGTGTTGGAGTCCATCTAAACATAATAATCTTAGATAAAGTAATGGGCTTGTGGAGGATTGTTTTCACACAGAAGTGTTCAATGTTTTTGGGCAAAATGGTTAATTTAGTTTGTTAATGTCCCTCTGGTCTTGTTATAAAACATCATCACTTATGTAATGAATATTCCTGTATTTAAGCAGAACCACCTGCAAATGATGCACCTTCTTTTCTATACTGGTAATTCCAATCTGCAAGCAATCCTATGGCTCCAGGATTTATGATTAACCTTCTCTGTTTGGAAAACGCTATCCAAAGCCATACTCCCAAACCAGAATGCTGATTTAAACTCATATTCCCAACTTGCTCAGGATGCTCAGGGAAAAAAAAATAAGAGTATAAAATAACTCAATGTGACCATCAAGGTATAGAAGTTACTGAATACCAGATGAAAGCGCTAAAAGAGCAGCAGGAGCTTATGATTTAGCTACTGTCAGCGGGTTAGCTCTCACTCTGACTGCCTGGACCAGGAGCAGTGTCCGTGCATTGCTGATACCTATGCTCATTCTGCAAGGTCACAAAGAGCACATAGCCTACAGAACAAACTAGTCAGCTAACGTTAGCTTGCTCGATAGAAGCTCTGGTTGTAAACTCACAGCGAACTGCATGCCTCATACAGCGGGACAAATATAGGAGCTTTCTTTTACGATCTATGAATATCTCGAGCTAAATAGACAACTAGATGAAATCTAGTGTTGAGGAAAATAATGATGGTTTTGTTTAGCCTGTTAAATATATGTATATTTCTTTCTATATTAGTCAATAGCTGAGAGTCTAGCTAGTACTTTCAAACAACTCTATTTTGTTGTTTTCTTTTCCTTTTATAAACTTTCTAACTCCTGCTTATTACCTTCAGTCCTGTCTGTCACTCTGAATCCTGAGTAAAGTTTTGTCTGAGCTGTTATACAGTATAATATATGCATAACAAAAAATGACATGGTAGATATACAATATACGGACAAAAGTGTGTTTTCACCTGACCACCACACTCACATGTGCATCCCATTCCAAAACCATGGCCCGTAATATGGAGTTAGTTCGCGTTAACAACCCAAAGATCTCATTGAAATATCGCGTTTATAGTACATGACTTTGCCCAGGTGAACCAGAGATTTGAGATTGAGTAAATGTACCCAACTCTTTCAGCAAGGACTTTTTTTTTTAATTGAAGCAGTGAATAATAATAGAAGATCTGGTCTTGACCTTTTAGATATTTGTGTTGCAAGTGGCTGTGACCAAATTAAGCCCTCGTAGTGTATGTTGCAGTAGCAGTGTAGCAACAAGAGTAGATTTCTGCCATGTGTGAGATAGCACACTCTTCCAGAATGGCAGGATTGATGACTAACTCCCAACTGCTTGTGTTATTTTATGTAAGTTACCAGCTGAGTTGCATAAGTCTTTTCTCTCACTTTCGGTCTCTCCTACACACACACACACACACACACACACACAAACAGACTTCATTTTACTTTAAAAAAAAATCTATTTCATGTCTGAAGGGACATCTAGGTCAACAGCAATCCAGCCATGTGGTTCTGCCAGGCATTTGGTCAATATTTGGTCAGAAACAGAGCAACACATCTTTAAAATTGATATATTTATAATATAGTATATGGGCTGACAGGCTCAAATAAGATTTACTAGTATCCCCTTGCCTCATACACACATATGTATGCACACACACATCACTCATATCATTGAATGTACACAAGCAATACCTTCCTGCTTATATTCACGCAATGATTTAACCGACACATGCGATACATCTTACTCCTCATCTTGTATATAGATTTTATATAATATTAGTAATCAGTACACTCTGAGCAAGCAGCCCATGGCTGTAACAGCAGTCAGGATGATGCTATAATGTCATCACCCGTACAGCAGGCAGGATTTGTCAACTATTTCTCCGAGTGCTGCATTTTTATTTATTTTTTTAAACTGAACATGTTCCTGTCTATTTATAGTGCTCATGCATATGTGAAGTGGGTGCGTGTGCAGGACAGTGGCTAGCTCTGGGCTTTATAAATAGCTAGAGCTAGCATTATTTCCACTGCTTGCCTCCGATGATCATCAATCATGTTAACGTCTGGAGAGTGTCACGGCGGTGTTGTACAATGCGCTGTAGCGTGGCCTTTTCCTCTCTTGACTGAGACACACTTTGGTGAAAGGGATGATGGGATGCAGAGGGGATCAGAGTGACAGAGTGTGGATGGAGTGTGGAGGTCCAGCTGCCTCAGGGGGTCCTACAGGAGGCTATGTGTGATTGCTGAATAGAGAGAGGCGTGCAGGTGATGAAGTGACCGGGGCACATGGATAGAATGATAGAATGATATAGAAATTTTAGATAAAGTTGGGCTAGTTCTCCTGAGAATTCTCTTTCTCGGTCTCATTCGCTCTATCTGTTCTCTTTCTGTCTGTCGCATCCACACACTCTTTCTTTCACCTTTGGTTCTTTTTTATTAAGCTTTACAGCACCTTGCAGCGAAGGACAGAACAGAGTCTAGGACAAGCAGATCTTATTCTGACATTCAGGGTCAGACATGCTTTGTTATTCTATACAGACAAACACACACACACACATAGAAAACCAAGTCTCTTTTTCATGTAGAGTAAGTAGCTGACAAACACCTACGCACCAAGGTAAAAAAGAGGAATCGGCTCCTTTCATTTTGTCTTCTATACCTTAAGAGACTTAAATGTGCACATCATGCCTTCTCACATAAGCCATATGAACTTCCTCTTCCGTAAATGTTATTCTAACACCTCCATTACAGCTCTAAACAAACACTCTCACATCTACTTATCGCTTTCTGTCATGCGTGAAGGTACACACACACTCAAACACACACCGAGACACTCACACACACTTTCTTTTTTTCAGATCAAACATAATGACACACAACATATTTGTATTTTTTTTCCCACACATACAAACACACACAATGGAATCTTTTGATCTTGTTTCCATGGCAGTTGGTAGAATACAGTAGGAATCCAGCTGATAGCAAAGTGCTTACATAACGATTGCTGTGCCAAATCCTACCTAGAACACCTCAGTGCTCTATCTCCCAATCCTTATTGCACATATTTTCCCTGCTTTACATTTAAAATCCAAACCCTTTTGGTGAATTCCTGTACAGCAAACACCCGCTTTTCCCTCACCCTATGAGTCCGGCACCTTCACCAACACCCTTCCGGTCATCCCAGGAATGATCAGCAAGTCACAAAAAAAAAAAAAAAACAGAAGGCAGCTTGTATCTGATCATAACCAGGCATGCAAAGATCTCTATTCTATCCATCTGGATGTGCAACATCAAGGAACTATTGATCGATACCACCGAGATGTTTTCTACCTATCCGGCCATATAATAGTCTCACTAATTGACCAGAAATGTTACTCTCACTGTAGGGCATCTATTTTTACTTTACCTGGGAATTAGGGCTAAGTAGGTCATATTTTTAAGAGTACTCAGGGGGATTAGATTTGGAGTTGTGTGTAAAGGACAGTGTAAAACAGAGAGTGGTTTCCAATCTCCATCCTCAAGTACCACTTGTGTTTTACCTGCTCAAACACAGGAAAAGACAGAGAAAAACAAGCTAATAGGCAAGCAAGGAGCCAGGCAAAGGGTAGTCCAGGACCAGAGTTGGAAACCACTGATGTAAAAAAAAAAAAATCTTGTACAGTGATCTGTAGTTTGGTTAGTTTGGATACTATGTGTGAAAAGGCAGTATAACCTTGAAAGGTAATCTAGAATAGTTACCAGTTAGATCAGGTGTGTGAGAGGATGGACCAGACTGACATATTGCAAAGCAGGGGTACTCCTGGCATATTGCAAAGCAGGGGCACTCCTGGACCAGGCCTGGGAACTACTAATCATAGTTCTAACCCTAAACATAACCCTAGAAACACTTCAACATACTTCAAAATATCTAACAGAAAATCCAAGTCAAATTCCACAAGTGTACCCAATTGGCTGTGTTTTAGAGGATGCACAGGATAAAGCTGGCTTTCTGGAGAGATTTACGTAGAGATACTTTTAGATGCTTGTCAACTTGGCAACTGGACCAGAATCCTTAAAAATCCAACCCAGTATCCAGTATTAAAAGTATCCAACTTTCCCATTCTTAGATTAAACTAATCATACATATAGAACAAGTGTGTATAAGTATCTAAGCAATTTTGTAGCTGGTATACAAGATGATTGAGACACCACCGAAAAATGCCCCTACAATACCAAAGCTGTCTTACCTCCCGCAGCTCTTTGGCCACATCTTTGAGCTCTATGAGAATGCCTTCCAGCTGCTCGATCACCATCTTCATGTGGCTGCGGATGCGCTCTCTGTGGCTGGGGATCTCAGAGGGTTCCTGGGCAGGAGCTCGACTCTTGGACATCCTTCACAGGCGGAGCAGGGGTGGGTGGGCGGAGGGCTGAGCACGGGGGCAGGCCGAGCCGCGGCCCATGTCTGGGGCCACCAGGAGCCGCAGTGCTACTGATCCGATCACTGATCCGATCTCGGGCTCGGGCCACGCAGGCGGGCTCCAACATCTTAAAAACACCCGCAGAGCCAGGAAAGTTGGTGGGGCCTGGGCACAAGCCTCCTCCTGCACAGCACTGTGGGATGTCCAAGAGCTCCGCAGGAAGAGGACGTTAGAGAGGCGGATGTAGGAGTCATTTAAAATGTCTTAAATCCGAGAAAGTGCTGAAGGGTGCAACCAGGTACATGGAATCTAAGACAAAAAAATTGTGGTAATGTGCTAAGAGGACTAGGTTTTATGACATCCTGTATTTCTGACCATATTTGCCTTTATAGACTAAAATCTGTTGCCACTGTCTGTACTATATAATGAAGTTACCCGATGTGTAGGTGCTCCAAAAGATCATATTCAGCTGAATAGAGGGCTAGTGAAAAGAAAGAGGCACTATGATTGTCAATGGTCCACTTTGAACACCCACACAAAATCCGACCAGAAGGAAAGACCCTATTTTTGAACAAAGCTCTGCGTCAGAAATTATTTTTGCTTCCAAGTGGCTGGCAAAGCTAAGATTTGCTTACAAATTCTTGCTTTGTTAATCTAATGTCTTTTTGTATAATGGGAGGAAAAGGCAACAGATTTGAATAGAGGAGATTTCCCAAGGCGTCCTGCACACGCCTCCTTTAAGCAGAGTGTGGGTTTAAGAGACCTAAACCAAACAGAGAAAACTGGCACTCAGTTTCAAGGTTAGCTTATATAAAAAAAGCAGCTAGTCAGGTGTTGCAGCATGCAACCATTTCACACAAACTGTTCAGATATGTCCTTCCTCTTTTAAAGAAAGAATTGCATGCTTTTCTCTGTGTAGGTGTGCAAAACCAATTCATCTACATATCATCAGCAAGAGAGAAGGAGAAAAATTATACTTACATTGGAATCCCTCTGAAGACAACAATGATAAAGACTTTTTGGGAAATGATGTGTGTATCCCACTCCAGCCCTGAGCACCATTAGCATGTCCTTTATCCAAAATCTCTTCTAATGCCTCTCCTCATGATGGACGGAACTGTGGATTTCCAAATTCTTTACAATTCCATCTAAAAGTGAATGGCATCCAGTCCCTATGGAAATTGTTTCCCTGGGGTGAAATATTGTTTTCTTTTTTTTTTTTTTTTTTCAGAAGTGGCCAGAGAAGGTAAATCCCATATCTGCTCCCCGAGGGTGATTGAGAGGAGAGGACTGTTCACTCGTCACATGGCACCTAAGGAGACACGAAGGAAAACGGTTCATCCTCTTTCTGTCTATATACCTATCTGTCATTGCCATACATTTACCTACACTATCTCACTTCACTTGCTATCTTTCTCTATCTCTTTCTGAAGCAACTACCCAACTTTTTCAGCACTGGGATGGCAGGCAGTGAAAGGCACAGAGACAAGAGGAAACGAAAATTTCATTGCCCTGGCCTCAGATGGAAAGAATGAGTCCTAACACAGCAAGATCAGGTGGAGACAGTGAACCAGAATGAAGCCTAATTCTGTCTCTTTCTCCCAATGAGGCAATAACTGAGCTCCTTACCCCTCTCCCTCTTCCTGCCAGCACTGTTGCAGACTACCTCGTTCTGTCTGACACTCACACACATGCACACGCATACACTCATGCTCTTTTCTCCTCTCATGCTCTGTTACTGTATCTTTTCTGCACCCTCCCATACCTCTCTGTCTTTCCAGCCGGCAGGAGAATTCCATCCATCAGCAAGCGGAAGAAAGAGACAAGGCACAAGAAGAAGGACAAGAAGAAGATCAAGAGCAGAGCCGTGGGACTCCCGTCCTCGAGGAAGCTTGTGTTGCTGCGGTGACGGCTGATCCAGGGTGTTGGGGCTGCCGACGCTGCCTCTGTCTCTACGGCGACGCCCCCCCTTGTCCGTGACAACAGCCTGGGTCTGAAGAAGAGACGTACCCTCTGCCTTTATGTGTGAGCCCTGTAGCTCAGACACACATACATGCACACACAATCTCTCTCTCTCTCTCTCTCTCTCTCTCTCTCTCTCTGTGTCTGTCTGCCTCTCACTCGCTCACGCGACACTCTCTCTCCGTCCCTTCCTCTCGCCCCCTCACTCACTGGCGGATGCGGGTTGCTAGGAGCAGGAGTTTATCGAGTGGCTCAGGTGGCTGCCAGAACGACTCTCGCTCTCTTTCTCTCTCTCTGTCTCTCCCTCACTCACCAGTCGTGATGGGAGGAGCCAGAGAGTTTAAACAGACAGCAACAGCTAACAGTATCTGCTGAGAGCACAGCCTCTCTCTCTCTCTCTCTCTCTCTCTCTGCCTCCCTTTCTGCCTCCCGTTATCCTGAATTCACAGTTCACTCTGTATATCCCTAATGACGTGTTTCTCCTTCATGCCTCACATCAGATCATCCATATTGGTGTAATATATGCTCCTCAAATAACTCCCTGCAATGGCAAAACTATTCCCAAACCATCTAGCAGTATGTATATACTGTCTGCATGCCACTTCATTAGATACACACACTTTCTACACTCTACTTACATTGGCTAACATATCAATCATTTTATCAATCATTTTATTACCCAGCCATCAATAAATCAATAGAATCAAATGATCATGAGCATAGATTGTGATGAGGCAGGGCAACATTGATAATGATATAGCAAGAAACCAAATAAAGTAGAGCACAGTCCATGATTAGCTGTCCTGTCCACTGCTCCTTAACTACTGCAAACATTCATAAAGCAAGCATGGGGCAGCGTGATTCCCTCCAAAATGGGACTCTATTAACACATGTTGCAGTTCCTGTTTTTGACCACTAGCTGTTTTTTTTGCAATAATAACTGTAAAGGCACCGGTGTCCATTCTTATCCACAAAGGGCCAGTGTGGGTGCAGGCAACCGAGCTGAACCCACACCTGAGTCTACTGAAAGCCAAGATCAGTTGACTAAATAGGTGGAATCAGGTGTGTCCCCTGCTTGATTGGAATGAAATTCTGCCCTTTGCGGATAAAATTGGACACCCCTGTTCAACTTAACTTTAAAACTGTTGGTCAGTCAAACACGATTTGAATTGATATTCCAATGGAATTGTAAGAAGTTGCCAAGATTATGATGGGCTATAATGGTTATAAAGATTAATGGATATAGTGCATGGAAACAGGGGCTCCAGGATTGGTGGGTTTGATTCCTGCCTCTGTTCTGTGTGTGCAGGGTTTGACCCCATGCATTCCTCCGGGTACTTCAGTTTCCTCCCTCAAAAATATGAGTTGTAGGCTGACTGGCTTCTTTAAATTAACTGTAGGGTGTGAATGAGTGGTGAGTGTGTGCATGACTGTGCTCCCCAACTGGACACCAATCAAACCCCAACCCCACCCCCTGTGCCCCAATCATCTGGGATGGATTCCAGTCTCCCTGCGACCCTGAGTAGGGTGAGCGGTACAGAAAACGGATGAATGGAGTGTCATATTTACGGTACAGCTTGGTTGAACCCCTGGTTTACTTACACATATTAATAATCTGATTGCCCAGAAGATGTTCTGTACCATCAGCTCTGACAATCACTGTCACTGCATGAATGCAGGTCACACTAATATGCTATCGTTTCCATAGTAACAGCTAATTATATGGCAGATTGAAAAATGTAACATAATGTTTTTAAATTTATTATAAAAAGGTGGAAAATGACAAATTGCTGTGGTTTAAACAGTATAAAACACTTCAGGATGTGGTGTCATAGGAAAATAATCAACATATCACTTTCCTATAACAGCACACCTTTTTATTCCTTACATATACAGTGTTCATTTGTAAATCTGTATTAATTATTAATTTTAATATAAATTAGCATTTTTTTTGTATTGGGTTGTTTAAAAGATATGTAACCTTTACATCATCCATCACTGTTGTTATTTTTTATGTGTTAATTAAAGCTTTATTGATCTGCAGCTAAGAAGCATCTCTTGGGTTCATTCTGCATTACCAAAGGGAAATGTGTCCCAGTGGCTATGTTCTGGTGCTCTGTGAAATCAGCTATTCCAAGCCAATGCAAGTGTGCGTGACTGTGTTTGTGTGTGCATTTGCAAAAGAGATATCTACACACCCTCTTACACTCACGTGTGTAGGAAGACACAAAATCAGTCCTATTCATTCTTCGCGCTAAGCTACATTGAACAGATGTGGTTCTTTCAGGCAATGCTATTGAACAAAACACAGAAATTGAGTTCTGATGTCCTTGGGAGAGTCTCTGACTTACTGCCTGTGTACGTCCTGTTTTTTTTTTTTGTTTTTTTTTGTCCTGCAGTCACTCTCTCATTTTCATTTACTGTGTTCTGCAAGCCTGATTGGCATAGTTTATATGTAATGCTTAGCTAATATGTATTAAAAATGACAGTTAGTACTTTATCACAGCAAAGGACCCCAATATGAATAAAGATTGCAGTGCAGGCATTAAGTTTCCCCCTGCCCCCTTGTGCATTATATATATAAAATGTATATATATATATATATATATACATATATATAATGTAATCTGTATATAAGGTCATTTGACTGGGGTTTTTTACTAGGAGAGTCAGATGGAGAGGTGCCAGGAAATATTGGCCCCACTTAATATTTCTGCCATGGATTTATTGGACCTGGCCGTTTATGGCCAAGTTTTATAGAACACAATATTTTTCTTGCAGGTCTCCTGCACATGCCTTCACAGGTGTACCTATAGAGGAAATCACCCAGGTAATGTGGTACTACAGCAAAGAGAGAGACAGAGAGAGAGAGAGAGAGAGAGAGAGAATCATGGTTGCATAAGCCGACACTGCTGTGTGTGTGTGTTTATGTATATAACCCTATACGAATACATTATTCGGAATGAACAGATGCCTATTCATTCTTTGGTCGTTTGTTATGTTTGACCAAAATGTTCACAGGCCATCTAGGTATAGACTAGAGATGTGCATTGTAATTAGGAACCTGTGGGTTTCCAAAAAAATGCACAAGCATGGGCATAGGTTAGGCAAAGTTGTATATATTTTGGGAAAACAAACTAAATTGAAATTTAATTTGCATATTCTATTTATTATTCATTTCAGGATTTATTTATTTATTTTAATGTCTGGTATAGGCCACACCCACTTCAGCTAGATGTCATAACTCATAATTCCCTGACCTCCAAGCAAACTAAACACCACCTCAACTTTTAATTTCTACTCAGGAACTCTGGATGTTCTACTCAACTCCATGTTCAAGTGAATAAGTGACATATCAGCAAAAAAAAAAGAAGAGAAAAAAGTAGCACATTCAGTACATTTAAATGAGTTTCTATTACATATACATATATTGGCTTTGGATCGATAAACATATTTGATTGTAAAATCTAAAAAACTGATTATACAGTACACTGTTTGGAGGAGACAAATCTACATCACTTATCACTGTGTCTAACTTGTTGCCGATAAAAAAAAATTTAAAGAGAAAAACATGGATGCTTCCTTCTTCCAATTTGTAGCTTGAATGCATGCTGCAAAGGTTGAAAATCATTCCAAAATCTGACTTCGCGAGTCGAATGCAGCATCAGCTTCAGCATGGACCAATAAACAGATACAAATTTAGATAAATACGGTGTGGTGTGTAAAGACTTGTACTATATTCACAGTGTCAAGGAGACTTTAGACGGACGCTAACCCGCTGTAACGTGCTTAGCACCATTCTAAGCACCCCCAGAAACCTGTTTCATCAATGTTAATTCTTTAAAAAAATCAATATTGCTGATGGTTTCATTGCAACTGCATGGCTAATCTTCAGCTCTCTTTGAGTTTCTCTCTTTTTTTTCTTCCTCTCTAGCTGCCAGCAGCCAATTAAATTAAGCCTTGGGGCACAAACAATCATGCTTGGTTAAGCATGACCACCACTGAAAACAGAGAAGAGGAGGGACTTACTGCACTTTCACCTTTAAAGGTGAAATCGGCTATTTTTAAATCAGAGCACTGCAATATTTGGGGAAAATCTTCTCACGTCTTAGCTTCAATCTGAACCAGGAGGAACCTCTGCTTAGCTGTCAGTCACGGTAGCTGTTAATTCAGACTGCATCTAGGTTACGGGTTTCAACACAGCTATCTTTAGCTCACTTCAGCGTAAATTATTTTATTGACTCACATTTCAATCGATAGCCCAAGTTGTTTGTTGATAATGAGATCAAAATTGGAAATTAGTCAACACCACATGATTTGGAATGTTTCAGGTTTTCAGAAATCAGTCCTTCCATGATTTTGTGATTGCAGAGATTAACACAAAATCAAGCAAGCGCCTCGATATTTGGTGGACCACAGATTTTTGGCCAAAACATGGCATGTGACATGGTCAGAACACGTCATCCAGGTGTGTCAAACATGAGTACAGCTATCATAGAATGCAATTGCATATGTGTCTTCACTGGTAGAGTTTAAAAGAAGAATCCTGTGCTTTCAACTTCCACAAAAAAAAAGCCAAACGCTAAAATTTCTGCACGTTGCATCGCAGAAAAAACAATCATAAAAACACTGTGGAAAAAATATCTCATTAGTGAGAATTAGCTACCCGAAAACTACCCACTATCAAATATTCCAGACTGAGCCATACATATTATTTTCTTTATTTACATTTTTATTCGTAAAAAATTGCCACATTTCTACGATGAAAACATCACATCTGCATCCCCTCAAGTCCTCCCTGTGAATATGAATGAACAATCTGCTTCCAATGAATTAGGTTTCCTAAGACTGCTGTTCTGCTGCACTACACCATGTGGCACTGTGGTGTAAAATCGCTTCTAGTACAAAACACTACACCACAGTGATGTAGTGTGTTAGAACAGTGACATAAAAGAGTGTGTTCCGTACATATGTATTAAGATCTTACACACTTTGTAAGTCTCAGCTTAAACCATATCCTCCAGGAACTAGCATAAAAAATAATCAGGGTAGATCTGCTGATGGCTGCTGGGAGTTTTAAAGGGTTAAACGTGGAGGGAGAAAATGATCTGAGGCAATTGATAATGGGAATAAAAGTGCCAAATAATAAACCGCACATATTTGATGGCGTGTTTGGAGTGGCTTATGGATTATACATCAGCCTGTATAATCACGCTGTAAAATTCAGAAAGATTAAGGAACTGTGGCTGTAGATGTTGCATATTCAGAGCGAGTGTTAGCTGTAAATACCGAAATGTACTCTCTCTCTCTCTTTCACAACCTCTCTCTAAAGATATTTTTTCATACACAGCAATGATATCAGATAAGATGGTTTAAATCGAATATCTATCAATACTCTTGAGCAATGTATTATAGAATGAGGGCTCATTGATGGCATAATAAGAATGATGCACTATTACACACACACGCACCACACACACACACACGCATATGCAATACAGTCAACAACAAATAGATAGCTGTATTAGTCATTTTTGGAATAATAGCACGTTTCCTTTAAATATGACATGCAAATGTTGTTGTTCTTTTCAATCAAACCCCAAAAAACGCAAACTTCTCTCTTCTGTCCTTTTGTGTATTCAGTACTTTAAGGTGGTTTTCACACACTTAAGAACTGAATCTGAGTTTGATTCTTCCCAGCGTCACAGCTGGTTTCAGACTCAGTTCATTCTATCAAACCCATGTACATTTGTGTTCATCTCATATCATCACAAATGTGCCTGGAGAACATGACCGTATCTCACCATATTTTTGCAATTTTTATTATCTGCGTTTTGTTATGTACAATAAGGTATATCGCCTCACCTCTTCCGTGTCACACAATGTTCCCCTGCCACTCATGGTACATGTGTGTTGAAATAACCAAATGATGAAATAATGATCTTCGGCTAAAATGCACACTCGGGTTACTTTACTTCCTGCTCTGAGTAAGAGTTCACATTCATGTGTACCACAGTACAGTGCCTGGTCTTTCACATTACTGATTTATTCGTGCAAACCAAATCGTGCTCTGTTTCAGACTAAGACAATTAAAGATTCATAATTGGAGAATGTGTATTCTTTCTTTAAAATGCATTTAAGGGGAAAAAGTATGGTAAAATAAACGATCACCCTCATTTGCATTCATTGCATCCAGGTCTGTATTTCTCTTAGACTATCTCAATCCCTGCTGATGACAGGTTTGGGATGATGTGCCAGCTAAGCAGGCTGAAAATCGTTAACCCAAATGGAGTACAAATCTCTGGGGAGGTGTGTTACTCTGTAAGCACCTGACATGATTGTTATAGCAGAAATCTACAGTCTGGGCTAGAAAAAAATCAGACTAGCTTTTTTATACTTCGGGGTGGTGGTAGCTCAAGTGGTTCAGGCTGTCGGTTGTTGAACAGGGTTCAAGTCTCAGCACTGCCAAGCTGACACTGTTGGGAAACAGTCCCTCCCCCCACCAGGGGTGCTACATCATGGCTGACCATGCGCTCTGACCCTCAGTTTCACTGTGCAGTAATGTGACAAATAAGGGCTACTTAACTTAACCGTTCTGCTTATTTTTCTTACAATCATTGGTGGCACTGTTGCACTTAGTTGCACCACAGTCCAAAATAGTCCACCTAAAGACATGTGTTAACAGCATATGATCAGATGGTGGCCAAAAATCGAGCTTTATATTAATGGATTTTTATCACTGAAAGACAGGGGGCTTAGAGCTCTTGTTCATACACACAACCCCAGTATAAGTAGTGCACTTGCTTTTCTCATTCTCACTTATGACACTTGACTGTGTGCCTCAGGCGTGTGTCTGTGTGTGAGAGAGCGAGAGAGAGCGATTTAAAAAAAAAAAGAAGAAGAAGAGAGAGAGAGAGGTCAAAAGGAAATAAGGGAGAACATGTACTTGTATCCTCTTCTCTCCTTTCTCTTTTCTGCTCTTTGAACTACCTTTCTCACTCTTTATTTCCATTTTCCTTCCAGCTCTTTGTAATCACCGTCCGCTTTTCTTTGCTCTCCCTATCTGGCTCATTGTACTATGCTAAGCAGCAGCCATCCTCTATCACACACATACATTCTCCCAGAGCTAAAGTGCTAACATATTAGACACCCTTTATTCCTGAGCTAAAGTGTTGTTGGGGCATCGTTTGCCAGCAGCCATAAACAAGTGTAATAGAATTGCAGTGGAATTAGCAGCTACGCTAGCTGACTAACTGCACATCCCCGGTCCCCTTCGCATCCCCAGTGGGGTGCTAACAGGGCAAAATGCTTCATTGTGTATTCAGTAGCAGTTGCTCCAATGTGGGTCATCACGGCACTGCTCTCATCCTTCACTCCTCTCTCTCTGCCTCCTCCTGTCTTTTACCACAGCTGGTCAACTCACTGGTATGATGCTTCAGTTTCAGTTTGGTTTCAGGTTTAAAGCTCATCAGTTTACATTGCTTACAAAACACGCAAAATGTAAAAATCCCTAATTTCTAAAAAATATTATTTGCCAGCAATATTTTACAACCTGCTCATTACTAGCTGAACTATATAGGGCAGGGAATTTTTAAGCCAAATATATGTGGTGTGGAAAAGTAGGTTAGCCTTCAATATAGAGCGGGGTATAATTGAGATTTATGAGGTAGTGAAGCTCTTCTTTTTTTTCATGGGTGCCAATAATATGGAAACTGTAGCATTCCGTTTGATTCTACGACTGGAGTGCCCCCTTGTTAATATATTTTTATATATGTATGTGAATAAAACATAAACTAAAGCTAGAATACAATTAATAACAGCTAAAACAACCTATGTGCGTGTTCCAGATAACAAAACCATCTACAGCAGCCCTTTGCTTTGAAATATAATCATCCAAATGCTTCAAAAAAATCTTTTTATTTTTCGATTAATGTGCAAATCAATTGCACACAAACATGCTTGAAACATCCTTTTCCCAAGAGTCATCCATTATAAATAATGAAAAATGGACATTTCAGTCCCATAACGTTCACCGTTAGCATAACGTGTCTGTTCTATCCATTCAATTCAAATAGTGTATTCAGATTCAATTACATCCCTACTAAAGATGCAGTGCCAAAAACAGTTAGGGGGTTGAATAGTCAGGCAACAACAGAGGGACATGGTTGAGTGCGTTGGCTTCCGTCAAATCTACTGTAGGATAATCTATTATTGGCAAGGTACCAAAAATGGTATGAAGAATCTCCAGTTCCTATTTGTTGGTTACCTTCAAAAACCAGATTTGCCTAAAAAAAGAACATTAGCAATATGGAATCAGGTGGTGCTGTTTGGTACATTAGTTGCGCCCCCCCATAGAACCTACTACACAAGTCCAAAATCTTTTCCTGTTTGTTCTATTTCCTTTCCCATCTCTTCTATATCAGTGTCATCTGAGATATGAAACATCCTGAGCAGTAAGACACAGCAAATCTTTCATGTAAGCATATCTTCCGGTGTATCAAATACATGAGAACTGTATATGGTTCTTTTCTACTCTAGTGTCTGCACACACATAGGCAAGTGGTGGCTCAGTTGTACTGATCAGAGGTTCATGAGTTCAAGCTCTGGCACCAGAAAAGCCCCACTGTGCAGTCTTTGCTCCAGGGGGACTATATCATGGTTGACCTCTCACTCTGACCCCAGCTTTCTAACAAACCAGGACATGTGAAGAAATAAAGTAACAGTACTGTACATGGATAGAGGAAAATCAACACTGTTTTGTCTTATCTGTAAAAATCTTTTATGTGTCTAGATTCAGAGCTTGCTTGTTTGTTCTTTTCAAGTGTGATATTCCTTCTGGTCTTGACCTTCACTTTGTATAATTTGGACCGGGTGGTTTGATGTATATTGAAAAGCTCTGGCTGTTTTTTTACTCCCTGCTACTGGCTATACCTTTCAAGGAAAAAGCATGATAGAAAAACAGAAGAGTGTAACAGAAAAGTGTTTGCTAAACTGACAGAAAAGTGCAGGTTCCAATCCTGATAATGCCATCTATTGGCTGGAGTCCAAGAGCGCAAATTGGCTATTCTCTCTGGGTGGGAAGGATGGCATATACTCTTGCCTGTCAATCAGAGTGACACTAGCTAATCATGAGTGGATGGCTTCATCTGTCTCATGGGAAGCATGGGTTTTGGGCTTTGGTTAGGCATGGGTTACCAATTCTAGCTGGTAGTGGATGAGCATTGCCAAATTGGAAGACAGTGTGGTTAAAAATAAGAACAACTTCATAATCAGCATCAGCTGGTTAACGGAACTGGTCTTGCTGCTGTAGTCATTGACCATATATCACACTGATACACTGATTTACACAACATACAGTAATATACAGTAGATCAGCATTTGTTACGTATAATTACAGTGCAATGAGCTGTTAAATGTAAGTTTTAAATGTCAGTCCAATTAAATGTCAGGTTACAGAAATGGGATGTGGTGTTTATTCAAGAGGATTATGGCCTATGGAAAGACTGTATTTGCTTGCACGTCTGGCATTATTCATTCATCTTCAGTAACTGTTTTATCTTGATCAGGGTCTCAGAAGATCTGGTGCCTATAGTGGAAATGCTGGGTGCAAGGCAGGAAAGGACTCTGAATGGGAGTCAATCACAGGGCACCATACACACGCATTTGTGTACTCATTCACACCGAGGGGCAAGTTAGAATAGCCAATTGAAGGAAACTCCCACAGGCACAGGGAGATCATGCTAAACTTAGTGCAGACACTAACCCAAGATCATGATCGACCCAGGGACCCTGGAGCTGTGAGGCAGCAGTTCAATATTGTGTGTTTGGTATTAGTGGATCACAGAATTTACCTTTTGCTGTTCTCGATGATGGCCATCAGGCTGAGAAGGTCGGTCTAGACATCTTCATCACAAGCAACAGATTTCACAGATATTCCTAAGAAAACTGTGAGAGAATCTCTATAGCATGTCCTGGGGTTGCCCCAAAGTCACTGGCCAGAATCACTTGCCGAACACACTTCTACCAGGAGTTAACCAGAGTGCATTATTGCAAGCTTTCCAAGCCACTAATGCAAAGGAGGCACTGGCTTGACTCCAAGGATCTCCTGAATTGTCAAGCTCCTTGCTCTGTCATAGAGAGTGAGCCCAATAATCCTGTCAAGCAACCTCATTTCCACCAACTGTATTAATGAATGAATTCTTGGTCATTACCCAAAGCTCATTACCATAGATGGGAATAGAGATTTAGACTGACCAGACAGTTTTGTGTTCAAACTGAGCTCCTGCTTCACCTTTACAGACTGGAAAATTGACTGCTGTTATTGCCCCAATACCTTTGGAATATCATGAATAAGATTCCAAGATTCAAATTCCTCCATTATCCCACAATACAATTAAGAGAGGGTTTACTAACACAATCAAGTCATTAGAGTAATTTACATCCTTAAAACCGGACTTTTATATGAGCTACAGAGAAATTACCAATGACTGATAGTGCCATCGTTAAATGAGCTCTTTCTTAAGTACATATACATGAGATTATGTTATTACTTCCATAAACACATCATACAGCAGGAAAACACTGCAGAGACTAAAGGAAA
Organism: Hemibagrus wyckioides; assembly: GCF_019097595.1. Classification (NCBI taxonomy): domain Eukaryota; kingdom Metazoa; phylum Chordata; class Actinopteri; order Siluriformes; family Bagridae; genus Hemibagrus; species Hemibagrus wyckioides. The sequence continues at coordinate 6,147,138 of NC_080713.1, forward strand.
TAAGAAAATAGCCAGTACTAAGAGTACAACTGAGGTAGATTTCAATCGTCTAGGTACCAATAAAGTTCGCCTTCAATGGTCTGTAGCTATGGAAACCTGTAAGAAAATGCTAAATGCTTGTCGTTAAAAAAATAAACAAAAGAAGAAAAAAAAAAACAGATTGATTGATTGATGATCTACTTACTTTGATGAAACACTTACTTTTATGCATTTGAACTGTTTATTTTAAAAAAAATGATAGTTATTAATGAGGTTTATTAAACATGCATTAATTTGCATACTTAATGAATGTCAAAGCATTTTAAATATACACCATTTTGATTTAAGGACTTTTTTGCTCTGTATGTAAGGAAATTGACAATTTTTGTTTGTCTGTTTGTTTTTTTAGTGGAGCTTAAATCCAAGTTTAAGATAATATACATGTTCATGAGCAGAGAAAAACACATTTTTTTCCGCGTTTTTAAATGGATTTAATGGTAATTATTATTATTATACAGAATTAAAAAGCCATTTTATCCAAACATCTGAAAATGATTAAAGAAAGCTGTACTTTAAGAAGAATAAAACAGCTATGTCTGCTAACCCTTAATCCCTTTTTTCTATATTTAACTAGTCATAACTTTCTGTCAGACTGGTTTGTTGGACATATTTGTACTCATGGGACTGTGCTGGGTCATCAAAACATGTTCTGTATGAGATGGAAGTGAGCTCTGTCTCTGTGTGGGTGTGTGTGTGTGTGTGTATGTGTGTGTGGTGGAGGATTGGGCCACATCACCCATCACCCAGACAGCGGGAAGTCATAGTCATAGGCTCATCAAGGCCTTCTCAGTGCCTGTCATCCCTGCTGCAGGTTCATATCTGTTAGCCTAAAGCCAGTCAGCCATGTCCGTAGCCTCAAGCATGGGCTCTCACACACACACTCAGACACACACTCACAAGCTAGCACACAGCGGGAGAGGTCTCATTCTCAAGACAAAAACATTATGCCATACAGCCGCTCCCCTGGAGAATGAGAACTCCATTCTGGGAGCGTGGAGTTTAGCAGAGCTGGATGAGAAAAAAAAAAAAGGCAGAGAATAGATTCAGGCTCAGCACTAGGGGAAAACTGATACAATCCCCCCATTAGTCACTGCTTTCCTCCACTCGGCACATGGAGTACACACTGATGTATGTGTGGAGAGAAATACAGAACACGCTCACAAGATACTGCAGTGCCAAACGCAGAGAGGAATAACAGATCAATGGATAAACCACCTGGAATGACTAATAACTGTTGCTACGTAGGCTGTGCGTGTAGGAGAGATTAAAGTAAAGAGAACACCAAATATCTGAAATCCTCCTGCCATTTCTAAAGCTGTGTCTGTAAACCTTGTTACAAACATTCTATTCTATGGAATTAGACTCAAATGGCAAGTGAAAGGTCGGCAGATCCCCAGCTATTTAAAAAGAACTACGTTCACATTTACATATGTTTATTTGACAGACTGACAGAATGCAGCCACTGCCATCGGGCTTGTTTCGTCACAGCGGAATGACATCAAACGCCCGACCAATCAGGTCGTAAGTTGGGGTTGCAAGTTAGAAAAAGCAAACATGGAGGCTAAAGTGCTGGTAAACTATTTACACTGTTAGTGTATGAATATCCGGATATGAATGCCAATATTCTAACCTTGAAATGCAACAAAAAAAAAAAAAAACCTCTCTATTTTTGAGACATTCTCTGGTACATGGTATGACGTCCCACTTTAACTGTAGCTGCATATAGCCAAGTCACACAAGCTGCTCAAATTCTCATGGTGTTCTGCCTTCAAAACTTTAGCGAAGAGAAACAACTTTCTCATTGGCAAAGTTAAAACAATCTTTATTTCTTCTTTATTACATTATACAAAATTACTTACGAATTTTCACCATAAAAATTAACATTTTGCAAGAAATTTGTACCGGCATATGAAGCATTTTTTGCATACAAACAAACCGAACCGAATACCAGTAAGTTGCACGTACGTCCAGGAGCCGTCTGAAGTTCACAAATTTTACTAATTTTTTTCAGTCACTGAGAGCTGTTTTGAAAGAGTCAACCCAAGCATATCAATGTTGCCTTCAGCATGCATTCAAAAGCTACATGATTGGTGGCATCTGTTCTATTTTTAGCCCAAGCTTGGTGGGACGACTTCCTGTGAGGACCCTGGGCATGGAATGCTTGGTTTGGGTTAGTTCTTTGTAAGCAGCCATACAGTTTACATACGCTTCGTATTGGTAATATTGTTAATATTTTTAGGTGGATTATCTGCATTTACATTATTTCCTATGGAAAAATTATTTTTTTGCAATACAAATTTTCTCCATAAGAACTCGCCTCCAGAACGAATTACGCTGAGGTTCCACTGTACTCTAAATAGCAAGCTAGGCATGTTAGTTAGCCGATATTAGCTAGGAATGGTAAAAGAGTTGTTACATTGCCTATAATCTTGTGGTTTTTTGTACAGTATACTAAACAAGTATTTATTTGATTAAAACCACAACATCTTCCATGTTAATATATTAGATATATTCATTATTCCTAATCATGGTACTTGATGATGACATCACCAAGACCAGATAATATTTCAACTCTCCAGTGGTAATTTGTATTAACCGTAGCCTTTCTCTTAGCCTTGCCTTTCTCTTCTGACTTCTTTATGGTGTGTGAAATTCTCAAGAGATCAGCAGTAGCCCGTTTGGCACCCACTTCCACGTTTGAGAGAGACAGAGACTGAAGTGTTGGCTTGATGGAAAATGCTGATAACTGTGGATGTAAAGTCTATGGGGAAACATCCATCCATCTTCTGTAGCACTTATCCTTTGCAGTGACAAGGAGAGCCTGGAGCCTATCCCAGGGAAACCCCCAATGCCATGGGGAGACATAATTTTTACTAATATCTAAAACTAGGTGATGAGCAGGGGTAGTAAACCCTAGTAATCCCTCTGGCTAGTAAACCCTAGCTGACTGTAAAGCCTCACAGACAGAGAGCTCATTGGTCACCTGAGTATTCTCTCTGATGTTAAATAATGTACTTATTCCACTACGAAAAACTAGCCATGACCAATATGACCATTTCCTTTTAAAGAAGCCAACACTGATCCAGTGTCATATAAACAACAATGGACCAAATGTATCGTAATGGCGAGTCATCATACTGTATAACCTGAAACAAGTGCTAGACTTTCAAGAGCACTATCAACACTTTTACTATCTCTTCTAACCTACCACTCCAAGAAGAACTCCTTCATTACACAGAAGCTGACGCTATGTACAATATTTACGATATATTTTGTAAAGAGTTCCCAGATTTAAGCACTAAAGTAAACTATAAGCCCAACTCTGAGATGGGGAGGAGATGTCATATCATCTTTTTTTCATATTATCTATCTGTCATTTTTGATTCTGCTTTATTCAGCATGCAGTACAAGGGCAAGGATATTCAACCCTGCAGGGCTCCCATATTTAATCTTATTTCTGTACCATGGAGGGATCTGGATATAAGCGTATAAAACTATTTCACTAGTCCATGCCACAGGTCATACTGCAACTTTCAGAATTTTATTAACATTTTATTGTTACACCAGCCCTGTTTCAGCCGATCTTTATACAAAAAAATATACTTGAAAAAGACAGAATGGTTTGAAATATTTAACATTTTAGCATCACAAATGCCATGCGCGTTATTCCCTTTGGTCTTTACAGGTAAATCATCCTTCATTCATGGTGTACTTTTCGCTCGTATGTATTATGGATTAAGGGATGGAGAGCTAGATTGTGCAATTGCATTTTTTTTCCCGCTAGGTGTTTTTTTTTTTTTTTTGCCTCAAATCCCTTTTTCGAAATTCATATGCATGGTTTATGATTAAAGAAAAATGCTACAAAGCTATACAAGTCATTACCTTGGAGCTAGGAAACTCGCATTAAAAAAGCAAGTTTTATTCCCAGGTTGAGAGAAAATAAGCCAGATAAACAAATTTGAACAAAATAAGCTTCTGCAGAACCTTAATTACAACCTGCTAGCAATGATTTGAAGTTGTGGAATTAAGTCTAATATTCACAGTTTTCTCATTTAATATAGCTTCTTGGAAAAGCAATGTTAATTAGTTTAGGTGTAATATAAATTTATTTGAAGTATATCATATTGGATATGCAGAAAGCCCTCAGATGCCGCTGTAGCTTGTTCTCAAAATCTTGCTTTTTGATCAGTGTGTTTTTTTCAGGTACTATAAATGTGTGTCTCTGACATCTGGAGTTTAAGAAAACAAACAAATCGGGTTAGGGTCAAAGAATCGCTAAAATTAAACTTAATTCACTTGATAAACTTATTCAAGTTACCATAGCCTTCTTATTAAGCTAAGTTGCCTTTGTTTGCCACAAATACATTACTGCACAGTGAAATTCTTTCTTTGCGTATCCCATCCTAGGAGGGTTGGGGTCAGAGTGCAGGGTGAGCCTCTGGAGCAGGGAGGCTTGAGGACCCAATGGTAGCAGCTTAGCAGTGCAGAGGCTTGAACCCAATTCTTCTAATCAATAACCCAGAGCCGTAACCACTTGAGCTACCACTGCCCCAACTCAAACCAGTCTACAGTCTCATCAGCAATGTGCTCACTAAATTGCTGCTGTCATTTGCACCATTCTCTGAAAACTCTTCAGACAGTTGTGTGTGAAAATCCCAGGGGATGAAATTGCTAAACAGCTGGTCTGGAACCAACAAGCATGGGATCACCTTTTCCTCTTATTTTGATGTGAACAATATCTGACCTGTACCTGCATGATTTTACACAATGCACTGCAGCCGTGCATGATTGAGCAGGCACACAGGTGTTCCTATGCATTTACATATAGCACCTGGAAACCCCTTTTTTCCAGTAAACTGATTTTTCATTCCAGCAACATAATGGAAATAAACTTTTTCAATCAGTATGAATAAATGAATTATTTTGTGGCCACAAGTCTGTTATAATAATGACCCAGGACTCTGTTGGCTTTCAGTGTGAGATATTTGTTTTTACCTTTGTGGGGATACCCTTACACAGAATTTTAGTAGTTGAAGATATCTCATTAAAATTTTACATGCTTATGAACAAGCACTTGGGGCACAACGTAACCTTTTTTTTTTTTTTTTTTTTTACTTTTCTTTGGAAATATTATGCTCCTAGTAGGTTAGGTAAAAAACAGAAATATAGAAATACAAATTCTTAAAACCCTGGGTGTCTACTTTCATATGAGCCATTAACCACCACTTATGAAGTGTGACATGAAAAAGAAATTCAGTGGTGAACATGGGCACCACAAATCAGGTGCAAATTCCATATATATTTCCATATCTGGTAAAAAAAAAATGGTTCTCAAATAGCACAGGAATCAAGCTCATACCCTTGTTATTTTTCATATTAGCACTCTCTCTCTTCGCTATCCTCATAATATAACGTCTTTCATAGAATGTATATTAAATATAGACAGTACTGGAGAGAGAGAGAGTCCTCTTCAGTTAGAACAGCAGTGTGCAGGAGTTTTCCATTATGCACCATGGCATGGCTGAAGGCTCTTCATGATGACTTTGACAGAAGTCAGGAGCACAGCGGTGTGAATGGCAAAGAGAGATGCATGACAGGGAAACGGAAACAGAAAGAGAAACAGATCAGTTTGTTATCATTCTGTCTCAGAAAATGGGCTTTGAGGTAGAGCCAGACCTGGGGCTTTTCTGGGAACAGAACTGGGGTTATTAGGGGGAAAAACTAAAAATATACACCTTGGAGGAGCTGCAGTTGCTTGGATTGACACAGACAAGGAAGATTAACTAAAGCAATATAATTTTTACTGTTTTAAATTCTCAAAATTGGTAGTTTTGAAGGTATTGGGACTTTTTTTTTAACGACATAGTTATAGCAGGAACTAACTGGTTATGTTCTATAACATAAAATACCACTATAGATGAATACATATCATATACATAAAATATAATTCATTAATAAATTAAAGTAATTGTAGTAACTGTAGAAAATACAATATATATATATATATATATATATATATATATATATATATATATATATATATATATATATATATATATATATATATATATAATTTGAGACAGAGAGATTAATTCTCCTCATACATCTGCTAAGCTTAACAGATATTGTTGTAACACTTGTATATAAAACATGTATACAAGACATAGGAAGTTTATAACACGTTTATTACCATTTTGTAAGTCTTTATGTAAAATGCATAAAATGGATTAACACTTTATATGAGCAATGGAACCCTTCATTATCATTGCTAATAGACTGAGCTAAAATCAGCTCCTGTTTCTTTTCTTTATTTTCTTTTCTTTATTTTAACTTATTGTTTTGCTTTTACTATGGCATATTTATGACATTTATAACACCTCGTAGAAGGTATACATAGCCCTTTATAACAGGTTATATGTAAATTTGATTAGAACTTTATTTTGAGTTGCCTGAAATCATTTTCTTGTCAAAAGTTAATTTGTTGTTTTAAATACAACATTTTTTTATTCCATGCTCCTAACCAAAGTAGTAAATACACTCCACATGAGGGATGATGACAGATGGACACTTTACACATTACTAAATCGTATTGTTGTGTATTCCTTGTAGAGACATTTCCTCAGTGCTAAATGTTCATGCTAAAAAGAATTGGTTTCAATTAATTTCTGATATTTTGTTTGCAAATACTGGTCCTTCAAGGGTCAAGTAAGTTTTTGAAGGCATCATATGTGACACTTCACCTCATTCTTACAATCATCACAGTAACCCACACCCTTAGCCTTTTTTTAATTCACTCAGATGAGCATACAGGTGAGGTGTTGGCATTCCTTATTCTTTTGTAGATGGGTTGTGTATTTTATACCTTATTTTATTTTTCATATCTGTGAGAGTTCCTAGGCAGCATGGTGGCTTAGTGGTAAACATGTTTGCCTCACACCTCTAGAGTGGGTGTTTGATTCCAGGGTTCGCCCTGCGTATTTATGTGTAGCTTGCATTCTTTCCACATGCTTTGGGGGCATATTCCTCCCCCAGTCCAAAAGCATGTGTTGTATGCTGATTTGCATCTCTAAAATGTCCGTAGTGTGTGATTGGGTTGTATGAGTATGTGTGTGATTGTGTCCTGAGTCTTCTGAAATAGACTCCAGGTTCCTGTAAGTAGGATAAGCGGTACAGGGGATAGATGGATGGATATTTCATATTGTGTGCGGTTATTTGTGTGTATATAGTGTTTACAGTTTAAATGGAAAAACCCTACACATGGTCCAATTTTTATGCGTTCTATAATCGACTACAGACTATAAACAACAAACATTTCTGAAATGAAATTGATATACTGGATATAAAAAAATCTGTTAAATTATTCACCTCACCTGATATATCAATCATTAAATGACCTCAAAATACACTTCAGAGGCAGAAGATAGCAATAACCTGGTTGCACAAGTGTACCTTTTGCTTGTATTAGTTGTTTAGTTGGCTGCTTTTCCTGTTATTAATGTCATTTAAATGCTTTCAAATACTTTGTCCACTGTCTGTCGGCGCTCTTCTCTATTTTGATGATAATATGGCGATTCAGGAGCATAACAGCTATTCTGACATATTGACAATAAATAAATGATAGCAATTAAGTAAATGACAAAATTCTTGACATTTATTGTCTGGGAAAATCACTTTTTTTTTTTTTTTAGACATTTTATAGACATTTTAATTGTGTTAAAATATATGTATGTTTTCTTAAAAGTAGAGACATCAAAATAAGTATATTGATTTTTGTCCCAATTTGACATTTTGCTATTTGTGTGCTGCGTTCCGCTTGTGCTCTAATGAAAAGGAAAAAAAAAACAGTATGCCTATCATCTTTTACCTGTGGATTCATCCTAAACCAATGAGTTTTTTTGTGTTTTTCCACCAGTTTTTCCACCAGTGTGATATTAACACGCAATGACCACCATGATGTCTTAAAGCGATGCAGGAAGTCGGATTGATTCTGAATTCAATCTAATCAATAGCAGCAAGAAGAGACTTTCACTCAGAAATAAATGTCACTCATTAATGATTTTTGTTTTAAATGTCACGCTTCAGATCAATTATAAAATCTGTATTTATTATGGACCTGAGGTAAAAAAAAAAATAAAAAATCTGGTTAAAAATGTGATAGGAAGTGCAATATCCGGGGAATGTTGTGGCCTTGTTTGTTCTTGGATTTATGGGTCAAATCAGCCTTTAACAACTTTTATTACAGTGCAGAGTTCAAGGAGTAGCTGACTGCCTTTTAATGGGCAGGAGAATAATTGAAGTGGTTTTGAAATAGGGAGGGAAACATTGAGCATTTGCTGTGCAAATGTCAAAGAACCAATGAGACAAAAGAAAAGAAATGGAGAGAGAGAGAGAGAGAGAGAGAGAGAGAGATTATTAAACACCTAATGATAAGAACGGTGTATAATGCATAAATATTAAACTGCTGCAGTTTAAGGTCTGGAAGATTTGCTGTACTGTAAATCATAACATTTAATCTGCTACTGGCTTTGTGTTCATCTGACCTCGCAGTTGTACGTTATATAATACATCATGCCATACAGGTACTATTGATGATGATTACAGTTGAAAATTTAGGCTTATGACTAAGTGACATTATGACCTTATGACTAAACGATTTGTGGTTTCTGCAGGTAGAGCTTAGGTGCAAGGCCCTATGACTAATACCTGAACATTTACAACTGCATAAGTGGAGCTAGAAGAGTGACTAAACTGCACTGCTGTAATAAAAATCTTGTATTATAATGACGCTTATGCCATTCCAGTTACCATGGGAATCCAGTAGTACAGTCCAGACTCATTTAAAATTAATAAATGTGTGTGTGTATGTGTGTGTGTGTGTGTGTGAAGTAGTCTACCTCACATCATTCTTATTATGTAGTTATATATCCTCCCATGTAATATCTCTTAATATTGCAAATTTGAGATTTTGGACGGTAAATTGGATGGACATGGTCCAATTTTTTTAAAAACACGATACAAATAAATTTTCACTGAATTATATTCCCAGTAGTGAGGATTTGCTCAGTTGATTAAAATGAAGTCATGCATATTTTACAACGAACACGCTGTGATTCATTAGTCTTAAGTGTTGACTAATTTATTTACTGATGGTAAACTCTGTTTTTACAAGTAGGCTAAAATTCAGCGAAATAATAGTAATAATATCTTTAATCAGATATAATATCTTTCTAACTATAACAAATTATCCACTTCCTCTAAAATGACCCTAATTAAATTAGCTTTGAATTTCTACAGATATAATATCCATGAAGAAATAAATCCATTATTATTATTATTATTATTATTATTATTATTATTATTATTATTATTATTATTATTATTATTATTATTATTGCTTCAGGTATGAGATCAGAAATACATTGTAAGTAGTTTTGAAAATCAAGCTGGTCATTTTGACTGCATAGATTATAAATGTGTCATTTATAATTTGTGTAATTAATTTGTGTATCTTGGCAACAGCTAACCTATTCAGTTTGCTCCATGTGGCTTACCTTAGAAAATGATTGCAGCAAAAGTAAAAGAAAAAAGAAAGAAATCTTGACAAATGAGGTATCTTAAAAATTACAAAGCTATAATTATTCATTTAGAGTTTGAATCATCCAGCCGTAATTATTTAACCTATTTTCTTGTATATTCCCTGTTCTTTGCCATTTCATGGCGACTTTGAACGATCTAGCCACTGAATGTGTTTAGTACAGATTTGAACCTTTCGAACTAGATTTGAGCTAGTTTCACATTATTCTCTCCATGTCAATCAGAGTGGTACTAGCCAATAGTGGCCAGCTGTGATCTCATGTATGTGGAAGAAGGCAGATAGCACTTTCTTCTGAGTGTGAGCAGGTGCACTGTGACACATCTTGAGTAGAGGTTTTACAAAGATGCAATGATGCGGTTCATACTTGTCTTGCGATAGTAAGCTATCACAAGAGTGAGCTAATGGGCAGGTATTGGCACAGGACCAAACTGGGAGATAATAAGGGTTTACCTTACAGGGCTAGTTAAGATATTAATTGATTTTTGTATTTGTTAGTATGTTTATTATGCTCTCTATTCTATTAATCTCATAAATACATTGTTCAGAGTGGAAGTAGTTAAGTGACCTGCCCTGACCTTAACCCCAATGAACCTCAATCGGAAGAATTGAAATGCTGACTGTGCGCCATGCCTCCTCACTTGACATCAGTTCCTGACCTCACTAAAGCTCTTTTGAATGAATAGCCATGTATCCCCAAAGGCATGCTCCAATATCTACTGTAGGAGAAAGCCTTTCCAGATAATCAGACTGTTCATTATTGAAACAGTAAAATGGGGACCAACTCCACGTTAATACCTATGGTTTCACACATTGGTATTGAAGGTTGGGTGTCCACATAGTTTTGGCCATATAATGTGCCCTCTAAAGTTTGAAACCATTTCGTGAAATGCTAAGAGCTGAAGCCTTGTCTGACAGAATGTGTGTAAGTCAATTGGCTGTCTGCTGACTGCTGACAGCTGAAATAGGAAGGCAGCAGCAGTGTCAGGATCAGAGCGACGGGGATCTCCAGGCTGATGAGAATAGATGACCTGACGACCGTGTACCTTCTGGCAATTAGAGTAAATTGTGAAATGAGGAAACAAAAGGGGGAAGCTAAAACAAATGAATTTTTAAACAGGAGAATGAAAAGGCCAACTCAGCTAAGGGGAATGATGGGACAGGCTCAGCTGTTTAACACAGGCAGGGGTCTCAACAAACCATTTGGAGAGGACATATCCTGTATAAATTACATAAGGAGTCTCGCAGAAAGAGCTTTTTATTTGCAAAGGTTTAAATACTAAAGGTCTCAGTGATTCTGTCTTTTTTCCAGATGATACTATTTACTAATAAACCTCACAGAAGATATAGCTAATAGTATGAAGCTTATATTGACCATAAATTGTAGCTTTAAAAGAAAAGAGATTTAATGACAGAAGAAGGGACGTTAAAGACTTTTTGCTTTTCGACTATCCAGACTATACCACCCTACAACCCTCAACCCTCCCAGCACCTCAGAATGGAGCTCACACAGATGTGGCAGAATCATTTAAATATCAGAGTCCAAGCAGGGCACATTTCCATCCAAACTGGGAAAGTTGCACTGTCTCCTGCTTGGCCAACCGGAATGGAACATCCTGATTCCGTCTGGCTCCAGAGGGAAAGGCTCTAAATATCCTACTTTTGTTTCCAGAAAGGTGAACAGGAATCTGATCCGCATGCACAGCAGTACAGCTGATGCCTGATTAATGTCAGATGAGGATTAAAACCATATTGAGAAAAAATGTAAGATAGTTACTGTCATTCAAGCAAGGGCAGATCCAGATCATCCTTCCATAACAATTGTTAGATCATAACGGTGGACAAGATTTGAAGCAGTCATTTGTAGTGACAGCTTTATCAGTTATCAGCTCTGCTATAGTATTTTTTCATGTGCAATCTTTTAGAAAATACTGTTATTTCTCTGCTATTTTCTTCTGTCCCATGTACATTTCAGACTGTGCTATGCACTTATCCACTGTAGCCCACATACGATAAGATTACATCTTTTTTACTCATTTAACCTTTCTTCTTTAAATGCTGGAATCAACATGTTAGGAAAGTGCAGTAGTTTCCACGGTTATGGAGAATAGTCCTACTTCCCTATGTTCCAAACAGCTAGTTTCCTTTTGAACTATTGAAAATGACTGAAAAATGAACAATTTGAAAAAATCTCTGAAACTTTCAAACACTAGAATTAGTCTGAACCAAGGTGTGTGTCAAGTGTAACAAAAAAAAATAAAATAAAATGGACTGGATTAGAGTGGTACGTTTATTCCATTTTTCAGCTCTTCAAAAAGACCAGAGTGTAAAAGAGGACAAATATAATGTAAAAAGGTTGTATTATTCAGGCTTCACAATCTCTTTGTATGGATTACTGACATCGAGCTACGATTCCAAGGTGACGGTTTAGATGGGTTTTACGGTTTTTGTCAAGGAAACAAGTTCTGAAAGAAAACCCCCATGGCAGTCCTTCACTTAAACACAGAGTATTTCCTTTTTTTCGCTTCTGCTTGTCCTGATGGACTTCAGAGAATCTGGACTTCTCCATCCCCAGCAACAGATTCTAGCTTCTCCCTAGATGTTCTCAAACCAAATGTTAGGTGTAATCTCTCCTACAAGTCCTAGGTCTGCCCTAGGGTCTCTGTCTAGTGGAATATGTCAGATATAACTCTAGTGGGAATTAACCAGGGGCATACTTGTAATGTAATGTAAAGTTGGTCAAGTTGCCCAAACCACCAACTTGATTTTTTTTCAATTCAGGCTCTACTGGACTGTCAAGCTCATAAACCTTTAGTGGGGAATAAACCCAGAAACCCTGCAGAGGAATCTAATTTCTACCACCTGTACTAATGACCTTATTCGTTTGGTCACCACACACAGCTTTTGGCCATAGTGACATAGATTGACTGGGAAGCAGAGTGCTTTGTCCACAAACTGAGTTGCTGCTAGCACTTCTTCCACTGACCTAATCGACAGTCTCCTTTTAAGCTGCTTCTGAATAAGATAGCAAGAAAGAACATCCCACTTTTTCTATAATAGGAACATTTCTTGGGACATAGAGGTACTTGTTTTCAATTGCATGGACATGCAGCAAATGATCACAGCCATGTCCGAAGTCAACGTAAGCTGCCACCAAGAGAACATCATGCGAGGATAGCAGCTATGGAAGACTTACCTCTAGTCCTTCATGTTACCTCCTTTCCACATGTATATTTTAAGGCATGAAAGGAACAGAAATTGGCAGAGGACTACAATGAGGCTATCACATACAAAAGTAATTATCCTAGATGTCTACACCTAGAGGTGTAAAAGCACCAGGCTTCTGGTTAATTAGGCTGTTACTTCCCTGATGTCTTTAATGTGATAGAAGGTGGGTAACACAGGGGTTTCCTCCAGGTTTTCCAATTTTCTCCCACCTCCTAAAAACATGATGGTTAGGCTGACTGACACCTCTAGGTGTGAATGAGCATCTGAATGGACACATTGGATCAGCGTGTAGTCCAGCCTCATACTGAGAGTTCCCAGGGTAGGCTTAAGATCCACCCCAACCATGAGCAGGATAAGGCAGTTACTGAAAATGAAATTAAATTTATTTCTTGAATTTACCGCCTTTAATTACATTTTGAGCTGTGACAGATTTTTAATATGCCAAAGAAATTTCTTTTTTTCAATAATTGGGACCATGTTAACAGAGCATTCCCTCATCCCTCTTTTTCACTTCCATAAGCTTTTCTGCAAAAGTAATTTAATTTGCAGTACATGGCCAACTGGCATGCAAGGCAATTTTAAACAGGGAATTTGCAGAAGCATTTCTCCCTTTTCTGTACACCACTATCGAGTGTGAAAAGCGCCAAGCTCTATTGGGTGAAGTATGGAGCAAGACTGTGAAGTCAATGCTGCAGCTATTTTGTCACAAAAAGCAAAATTACTTTCAATTTCTCTGCAGTTCTGCTGTGCCAGACTGTGGCTTGTTGAGAGGAAGACAATGAGATGGGATCGTTGAGCTATTTAGTGGAGAACTGGAGAACATATCTATTTTACAGCATTCTGGGTCTCTATTAAAGGGTTACTCCCCCTCCTTTCCCACCTCTCTCACTCTCTCTCTTGCTCGCTCTCTCTCTCTCTCTTAATACAGCGGCACCTAACGCAGTCCGACGTGAAAGAGCATTAGGCCAGGAGTTGCCGATCACCTAGTTGATTGAACCTGTCACCTCCTGTTGTCACAGAGCCACTGACTCCTCATGGCATCGAGCTGGCAGCCCCGTCACTTTCCCTCTCAATGAAACCCTGCTCTAGTGTATGTGTGTGTTCACCTCTCACCCACAGGTCTCATAAACAGTGCCAGGATTTTATGGCAAGCATGTCTACCAATCAATCAACGGCAAAGGTTCTGTAAACCTGTTATGTCTTAACAAAACTAGAAATGTGAACCACAGTTCAAACTATAATAATGCAGCATATTGTATGTTGCATGATCTGTATGTAAATATGGACGGAATAATATGGAGTTCATAAATGTGCTTTAGTAATTTACATCTAAACATTTTAAATGCTGTCTCCAATGTCCTTTAATGATTCACTAATAATTACTAAGGGCTTATTTCATAATGAGTTTATTTACCTCTCCAGACCTGGTATAAACTGGCTATGTGTGTTTCCTCAAAGCTGTATGGTGCTACCAGTTTTTCATATACCGTGATTCTGGGAGCTTTTATATTTGCATATCAGGCAGCTGAAGCCATTGTGTCACACGTGTCACAAACCATAGAATAGAAGCCTTTATTTGTTACATATACATTACAGCACAGCAAAATTCTTTCTTCGAAAATCCCAACTATGAAGGTTGGGGCCAGAGCACAAGGTGCAGCCATAATGCAGCGCCCCTGGAGCAGTGGGGGTTAAGGGCCTTGCTCAGGGGCCTAACAGTGACAGCTTGGCAGTGCTGTTGCTTGAACCCCGATCCTTCGGACAACAACTCAGAGCCTTGACCACTTGAGCAACCACTGTCCTGACCCTGCACACTAAACAGCACTTTTATAACCACATAAAATAATGAATAGGGTTTAATTATACACTTATATACAAAGTAAATGATCCTGCCCTACACACACTTTACTTGACTTTATTTAATAACAGCTTAATTTATCAACAGATTTATATCTTCCGTACTGAACTTGCATTTCCTATTTATTCCCAAGTGTTGACAGCTCTGTCACTGAACATTTATGGTAGATTAATGGTAAAGTGCAATTTACTGTATGCCTTATAGAGAGTGCATTTAGGTGCAGTTTGCATGATGGGCTACAACCTTAATAAACTGAATGTTAATTTTAGATGAATTACAAGCACAATTTGAAGCCCTGGATCCTTACCCCTGAGTCTGTAATTACAACCTACGCACTTTATAGTGTGCTAGTTGGGTTTGCTGTTTTGTAGTAGTTTCTAAAAGCACAGTGAAGAACTCCTTAATGCTCTGAAATTGATTGGAGTTTAAATGACAAACGCTAGCAAGTATATGACTTAAATACCCAATATTGGGTTTAGATTTGTCGGAAATTGCAATTGTGTTTGGCGCCATTTTGGACACAGGGCTAGTTTCTACATGCTTCATTATACACAATTTCATGTGATCAGTGGTAACAGGGTTGTGTGGTTATCCTTTACCTGTAAGAGCATAATACACTTTTAGCAATATTTGTGAAGATATACATACGTCACATTGAGGGTGTATTCCCGCCTTGCTAGTATGGGTGTATTCCCTCCACGATGACTCTGCTCAAGATAAAGTGGTTATTCCGAACAAATATACATTAGGTTTCCATGTATAACATTCTTTATTGTGTTATAATGTTAACAAAATAATCAGGTCAATTCAACAATTTGGAATAACCATCATTAATTCCACCATTATCAATATGAACTAATTCTTTGATTAATATGTTCCTGTTTATTAGACAAGGAATTAAGGTTTCCTTAATTAACAATAAATAACGCATAAATTAATATTAATGAGCCAGCATAAGCAATGATTATGTAATTAATTAAAATATTAAACACTGGAATTAAATAGTTAATAAGCATGCAAATAAGAAAATTAAAGCATAACATGGTGAACTGCTTGGCCAAAAAAATCAACAATTTGGACTTTACCTGTGGAGCGAAGTGTTCACAGTGGATACTGTAATATTTAGTGAATTAATATTTAACTTATCAGAATTAATAATTCAGTATTGCGGTATAAATTGTAATAATTACTATGAATAACTATTAATAATAAAAAAATGATACGGTGTGGAGAAAGAAATTAAAACTTGCTGCCCACTGTGGAATGTGGAAATGGATCTAATTGTTGTCACTTAAAATGTTACCTGATATATGAAATACGTTTAATAAGGACACATTAATTAAATTGAAATGAGTTATAATATAATTAGATACTGTTTTTAACAATAGATTTTGTCACAAAGCAGCTTTACAAGAATCGGAATGTAAATTTAGATCCCCAATGAACAAGCCAAAGGAGACATTGGAGGTGAAAAACTCCCTGAAATTATATTAGGAAGAAGCCTTGAGAGGAAACACACTTAAAATGGAAGCCACCCTGTCCTGGGTGATTATAATTCATTACAGTATACAACCAGGACTAAGTGTGTTGAAAGGATTTTTCAGTATGAGCACATTTCCTAAAGTATTCAGAAGCTTTAATGTATAAAGATATTAGCAGTTAGTTAACCTTAATGTAAAGGTATTAGCTGTTAGTTAAACTCGCAAGAGCCTTCAGCAGGTCCTATTAGTTTCACTGTAGTTGCTGAATAATTTATACCCCATTTTCTCCTGGCTCTTTCATGAGGCTTTTATCTGCATTGTATGCTGATAAGACTTTAACGATACGCGAGAGTTAATATGCAAATCAGCTCATTACAATTGAGCACCAGCTTCCAGTGTTATTCTTCCATTTTTAGTTTCTCATAAGAGGAGATAAAATCAAAATCATGATTTTTCATGGATTTTTTTTTTCTTTTCCTTTTTAATCTCATTAATACAAACTCAAGAAATCATGCAGCGTGCAGCGTGTTACTGATCGGAAGGGTTTTAGTTTTCAAATGTAACTTGTAAAATATATAATACTCAAGACACATGAATTGACCACATGTATTGACCATCAGTCTCTTAAGTGCTTTAAGATAAGTACCTGAATAATTAAACGAGAGTTTAGGGAATTAAAACAATTACGTTAAAGCTTTCATGTTTTGTTTGTGTTGACTCCATGTGTTTGTGTTTTGGTCCTATCCTAATGTCTGCACCTGTTCTGAGTTCATACCTTGATTATTTTGTCTTTATGTACTTTCATGTTCCTTTGTCCCAAAGTCTTTTTGAGCTGTTATTGTTTATGGTTTCTTCCATGTTTTGTCTTGTGCCTGTGTTTTTGTTGATGATTATGGATTACTCTAGTGTCTTGGTGTCTACCCTTTATCTGACTTCTGCCTGGAATTATGTCTACGATTGTTGCTTTTCCCAAACAAACCACATCCCTACGGTGCTCACTAGTGTCCTGCCTAATCTATCGAACACACTTTAGTTGAGTAGCTTAGTGGTTAAGGCATTGGACTACTGATCAGAAGGTTGTGAATCTCAAGCCCACCAAGCTGCCTCTGCTGGACCCCTGAGCAAGGCCCTTAACTCTCAATTGCTCAGTTGTATAAGAATGTAAGTCGCTCTGGATACGGGTGTCTGCCAAATGCCGTAAATGTAAATAACTGATGGACAGCAGACCAGACCCAGTAATGTCTTTCGCACTCGAAAAATGTGTGAAGCATAACTGGTCATTTAAGGACAATTAGACCAAAAAGTTTGTGTTGATCCTCAATATATATATATATATATATACATTCTATGCAAGAGATTTTATTTTGGTTAATACTATTGGACTAAATTGTGGAGGTTATTTAAGGATCCCAGGTGGAAAAAAAAACAATCAGAAACGATTTAACTTTATGTTACTTGACTTAACTTTAAGTCAACATAAATTGACCTGGTCTCTTGCTCTTGCTCTCTTGCTAAACTCCCACTTGGATAGCTCCTGTATTTATTTCATTATTACTCTTATTGAATATTTGGGTAGCAATGGCCACCAAAGGAGTGTCTTTCCAATAATACAAAAATGCGACCTCATCTGGCTTGGGGTCAGAACCAATAAACAGGAGCCACAGGAGAGGAGCGACAGAGCTGCAGATTCTAATTTTCTGTGTGGATGGAGAACTCTGAGCAAGAGGTCACATCCCAACCTCTCCTTCACTGACTCCATGTCCACCTATTCTCTCTCTTTCTTTCTCTCTCTCTCTTTCTTTCTCTCTCTCTCTTTCTCTCTCTCTCTCTCTTTCTCTCTCTCTCTGCTTTTTTTCTGTCTTTATTAAAACTGACCTTTTGCTGAAATTAAACTCACAGACACCTAGTCATTCAGGGCAAAGTTTAAACCAATTAATGAGCATTTTGGCAATCAGCCTGCAAGAGGAACTGTCATAGCAATAGGAACGGTGACATTAGGACAATTTGTACTATGCCAAATCAAGGCTACAGGGGTGAAGAAAAATCTTTGAGGACTGACTGGGGTAAATGCTTTTAAATGAGTGGTCAATGGTACATTGGGGTGTTTGAGCATCAGTCATGATATGCCAATTAAAATCAGTAATGTTATGAATCGTGGGCAAGGGAATGATTTCAGGGATGGACCATGGATTTGGGGTACAGTGGTACCAGTGGTGAAGGCTGGAATTTGTCATTAAATAACTTAAAGCACAATCTTGGATTAACCAAACCAAGCCAAGAAAATGATTGGATCAGTTTGATTTGCTTGAAAAGGTTTCGATACATACACTTGTTATTGTATAGCAATAACTTAATCAGGTATTAATTCATCAGGATTTAAGACTGTCTTTTTGACAGGATTTTCTGTCTGTTGAACACCCTAATATTTGTCTGTAATGTTGCTTGGCAAAGAGAGCTTGCTGTTAAAAGGCTACATTCATGGCAAAAGAATTTCTATCGACTATTTGATTATTGCTGTATGGTTTTATTGTGTTTAACCTGTTTAATTATGTAAAACGTCTTTGAGTATATTGAATAGTTCTATGTAAATAAAATATATTAATATTTTCATTACTAAGTATTCTTCTTCTTCTTCGACTTCTTCTCTTATTATTATTATTATTATTATTATTATTATTATTATTATTATTATTATTATTATTATTATTATTATTATTTTATTTTATTACATCACAGGTAAGGTTGATGTTTTGTGTTGAACCTAAACACTCCCCCACTTGTGATAGCACACACGCTTATTTCTTTAAAACAAAATGCTAGAAATATGCAAAGATGGCACTTTCTCTAATAAAACAATACCCATTTTCTCCACCAGTAGTAGATCTCCAGTATTCCCTAAACTGCCCCTTCGATATCGCTGAGCTGTAGCTGGCTAGTATCTTTAAAACAGAAAAAAGGACAATTGCACGATTCTAATTAGTTTCTCTGTTAGCAGCGGGAAGCCAATCAAATGTGATTAAACAAACAAAGGCATATGTTGACACTTGGGATAGATAAATGTGTCAGGAGTGAATCATAATGATGACTTCGTTGATCTTTATTGAACATAATTATATCACAATAATTATATGCCACTTGATATGTACATTCGTAATCATCTGCATCTGCATACAGTATGTTAAACAGCCTCGAATAAACATTTGGAACTCTCATGAAATATTTCAGGTTGAAGGTTGAACCCCCCTGTAGAGGATAACCTACTACAAGTGTCGACTGTACAAGGGATTCACCGTGACATTGCATTGTCAAAAGGTGATGATTACGCTGGTGAGTGAGAGCATATAATAAGGTTGTGATTAAAATTCCATTGAAACGAGCGTCATGATATTATGCGATTGCACTCTAGTTATCAGCGGCTGTTTCACTGATAAGCGACTGGCATTCAAGGTGAGAGGTAATGGAGTTGTTTTGATGTAAGCCGTGCTCTATGTACAGACTTTCAATTATTACTAATGAGGACCTCAGTGGAAAATGGCAACATTTAAATATGGCTAGCTGATTATTGAAGCCACACATCAAACAGACTCTTTCTCATCAAGGGTCCATGATGAGAAACTGGCACCAGCACTGTGCATACTGAGGAACTGGTCTGGGGTTGATACCGAACGAGACGTGCAGCTCA
The DNA here is from genome assembly GCF_019097595.1 of Hemibagrus wyckioides. NCBI lineage: Eukaryota > Metazoa > Chordata > Actinopteri > Siluriformes > Bagridae > Hemibagrus > Hemibagrus wyckioides. The sequence goes on from NC_080713.1 coordinate 6,167,018, forward strand.
ACTTCACAAAAAAAAGTATTTACAAAAATGATAGTTTGTGGATTTGTAGGATGGTTATTTGTATTTTTAGATTTATTCATTTTAAGCTTAGTATGATAGTGTGACATGTTATATACTACACAATATATAATACGATATTGCAGTTACAAGAGTTCTATGCAATGTATGACTCACCTTCCTACCACATATATTCATTTCATTAAAAAAATGCTGCTGTACTCATCCCAAGACCATTATTCTATATGCTCATACATTAAACGGACATAAATAAATAAAATATATAAAAATATTGTCTGCATAAATAATAAATTACATATATTAAATTATTAAATATATTCAATATGTTTGCATTATAGTACAGGTTTCAAATCTATTCTTTATTAATGTCATCATTTCTATAAACTATTGCTATTATTTAATATAAATGACAGTTCATCCACTGGCAATATCATCCATTCGCAATATTTGTATATTAGGAGAGTAATTGTTTTGTGATGTGTGTGGAATTTATCATGACACCAGGAAAAATTCCTGATACATATAAATGTATATGGAAAATGAGATTTTTTTTTTAGAACCACCCAGCATTAAGAAGTTGATCTTACAACTTACCTAAGACCCAAAGCACATCACTATAATCTATTTTCTGCTACATGGTGCATATTGTGACAGCTAGTTATTGATATCCAACTAGAGTTATAATGCTAGCTAGCATTTGAGAGATTAGGAATAAAGATGATCTTTTAGTTTGCTAATAGTTTTCCCCATATTCCTTGTGAAAAAAAAGTATGCTTAATTTACTAGCATTAACTCAATCAGTGTTTGATTTTTTTTATTTTCTACTTTAGCTTGAGTGAAGAATTTGAAGCTGTACTTCACCCTAGATGAGTAATTGCACGTTTACAGGAGAAAATAATTTTGGGTACTTCTGTATCTCATATCTCAGCACTTCTTCCAAACCCAAAAAGAGCCTTGTAATACTAAACTCACACATTTTTGTGTTTTTGGCAGGTATTCTGGCTTGAATAAACTGCATCTCAGGCAGGTGCACAGTGAGCTGACATGTCCCTGATCTGTCCCATGAGGAGTAGCTGCGTTGAAATTATAGCAGCCACTCAGTATTCTCTGTGCATGATGACTCCGTCCCCTTATTGACAGCTTTTATACTCAGTGTCACCTTGCAGATCAATCCAACCTTGCCAAGTGGAGAAGTGAATGCCATTAGTTCTCAGGGAGAGCGAGAACATATATTGCATGTCAAAATCCTTCTATCCCTGATGATGTGTAGTGATAGGATGACCAAAAAATGAGTGTGTGGGTGGGGGGGCAGGTGTACAAAGGGGGTGCTGTAAAATCCTGAGACAGAGAGCTATAATTTCAATCAAAAATATAATCCCTTAAATGTTTGTCCCATCTTACCCATCATCTTATCAGTGAATTACTGACTCCCATATTCTGCTCTCATCCCTCCAGTCTTCTTATTTCCTTCTCAACCCAAACAGATCTTTCTTTTATTATTCACCTTAGAGAATATTTTATTACACTCAGATGTGGCTTGAATCATTACAAATCAACAGACTGGCTGCTAGTGATTCACGCCCATGATCCTCTCATCTTCTTTTTCAGAAACTGTTCACGAGCTCTCCAAATCACCTGCTGGTAAACCCGTTGTTGTTTTTTTCATTGCCATGTTCTTGTACATTTCCAACATCCGCCATAACAATTTTGTTTGGAGATAAACAAAGAACGAAAATTCACCAAACACCAAAATACTAAATCTTAACGACTTGCGCCTAAAAACCCAGATCGGGTCTGAGAGACAAATCGAGTCTGAGTACACTGTTCAATAAAAGAAATCAAATTCAAAAACTAAAAATCAAACACTCTTAAATCTTATCTTCGACTCTGAATTCATCAATTACTGCATTACACTTAAAATCATAAATCTGGCTACCAGATATATGGCATTGTTTTTAAACAATATAGCATTGCATATCATTTTTAATGAAACAGCATTAAAACTAAACATCGAACTCAGTTTTTGTTAGAACACTTATGAAGATGAATGAATCAATTCGCAGATGCTCCGTAAGCAAGTCAGAAGAACCTTGTGTTCACATGAACAAGTGACAAGGCAACCGTTTGCTTTCTACAGACGCAAGCAACAAAGCGACAGCATGTGACAACATCTGAGCTGAAACTGTAGATTTTTTAAAAAAGTCTATTTATATAAATCAGCTTGACACGGTCAAGCGATAAATCCAGACCATGGAACTGAATGGTCCCTGGCATATGTTCTATACGCAGTTCCCCATACACAACTTTGCCTATTGAGGAAAACTGTTTATGGAAGAAAAGCTCATGTCTGTGCTTACATGTTATTCTGTTATATTCATGCATTTATTAAATGTATGTGGAGACATTATGAAGAATAATACAGCTTGGTAGAAAGTCACAAAAATGGTGAGAGTCTGCTAGTGGCTAGTAAAACTACGGGCTTTTCACTCCTGTAACTCTTAACCCAAGGGGTGTCGTTTTCAAGATTTTTGTGTAGTCATGCGCAGATATCACGTGTCATGTGTTTCATCTTTGCTGTGGCATGCACTGCCGTGATGTTCAGTGTTTTGCCCCCTCACATTACCGAGCTGTTTTGCATCACTTTGTGAGTGTTACTGTGTCATGTGGTTTTCACATGATATGAGGCACATGCTGTTCATTTTCTGATTGGGTGTAAGTTGATAAGTATCTAGCATTAACATTCTAAGACCACATAACGTTCAACACTGCAAATCCCCTAGTTATGAGTGTGAAACCTTCCTCTAGCCTGGGTTTAAATGCGGGGTTTAGAACGGCGATACCCAGGCTTAAGCTCAGTGTCTAAAGAGTCATTAGTAGAATCTTATACAACAACGATAGACAAACTACTAATGTAAAAACAACATGAGGCTTAATTTTAAATAAACAATTTATCTAGTTTTTAACCATTGTTCCACTGCCAAATCATACATAGCTAGCTAACAAGGTTTTCTATTCTTTGACAGTCAAAAGTCTAATAAATCTAAATTGTTAGTATATGAGTTCTTATCAATGGCATTGATATGGGGAAAATTATGCCACAGTTTTAAGCCCAATTTGGACTGTATTCAATGTACACCTTGTCCTGGGGTAATTTTCTATTTTTCAGGTGCTCCTCTATCATTTTATTCCCGTCCAGATCAGCCATGCTGGTGTTTTTCCTCTGTCCTCCTCTGAGAAAATTACAGGCTGAATTACCTCCTGTTTTTTGCCAAACTCAGCGGACCTTTGATTAGTTTAGTCAGGATGTACATCGCTGCGATTTTTCATGCAGCTTTCACCTCACGATGCTGTATTTAGTCTTGTAGTGGGCGTATCATTGTCCCTCACTCACATATTAAAGTCACAGAATGAAAAATGGATGCTTCTCTTATACAGTGTGATTACTGTTTTATTGCATGTTCACATTATTTCTGGAATCTTGGTTCGCTTCAAACTGAAATAAGAGCTAGCATCTCTCCTCTCTTTTCTGCTATGGTTCTTCTTTGGCCCATTGGACACTGTGTTATCAATGAAATCATATAATCACGTGACTCAAACATTTTGGTTTTTTCATGTGGTCATTTTGTATTCCTGTCAGGATATAAGAGTTTTATCATGGAGCAGATGTATAAACGATACGGATGTTCCACTGATAAACTTATATAATCTCAGTAGTGCTTTAAAGTAAGATAGAAAACAGTATTCTTGATTTCTTGTAGAATTTTCGAGAATTTTCAAGCCTGTAATGCTCTACTCAGGTCATGCTGCATTTCCCCAGAATACCAAAATTGATAAACGCAGAAAGGTTTTCATTAATAACTAACTGACTGACTGACTGACTGACTGACTGACTAACCAACTAACTAACTAAATAAATAAATAAATACATAAATAAATAAGTATACAAATAAGTAAATAGCAAAGTTACTGTATTTTGAATGAATGCTGTATACTTACCTTATCTGCTTAGTTTCTCCTCCAAATACATTCTGGGTAAAATAAAATAAAATAAAATAAAGGGTTATTTATTTATTCATTCATTCATTCATTCATCCATCCATCCATCCATTTATTTATTTATTTATTTATTTATTTATTTATTTATTTATTTATTTAATTGTATTCAGTACACCTCTGACCCTTCTCCATCAATGTTTTATATTTTTAATATTTCTAAATGTAATACTTTGTTACAACTATGTTATTTTTCCCAAAACGCATGACCACTTTTTTTTCCAATATCTGTGTTGACTTTGAAAGGGTCAGCGCGGTGCTGCTTTCCTCATGTGCGTTATTAATGGCCCTCTGGCCTCGTCCTGCAGCACCAGGATTAACTTGTCTGTGATGAACCTCATGAGGCCATCAACAGCACACATCAATCGGTCCAGCCAAGCGCCCGAGTACACACCCAGACATACACACACACACACACAGACACACAAACAAACACACACACAAACACACACACATATCACTCCAAAGTGAGGACAGAGGTGATGGAGGGTAGGCCATGGAATTAATGAGTCAATGGGAGACAGGAAGTAAAGGATCAGCGATGGAAAGCTTCTCATGCTCTGTGTCTGAAAGTAGGCGTCTCATTCATCAGGGGTGAGTGAAAGGGCAGGACATACTCCAGTTCTAACGTACGTGGAAAGTGCACAAATTATGGCATAATCATGATCTACCTGCCATATTGCCATCCACGTGATGTAAAACTGCTACGTCTGCAGTAATCTTTCATTTCTTTTATGAAAGGTGCTTTACTTTTTACAGCTACAAACGAGGTGCAAAAAAGCTGATCAAAATTAGTCGTAAGCATATGTCTTATAATCTGTCATAAAACGTGACAATTGTGTTAAACATCTTTTGTGTTTGTTTTTTTAAGACAGTGAATTTTAACAGTGATGGCTAATGTGATTCTGATTCGAATTTTAGAGTAGGTATCTGAACCAACTGCTCTAAAATCTAGAAATGAATTTACAGCATTTGTAAGACACCCTTATCCAGAGCGACTTACAATTTATCTCGTTTGAGCAACTGAGGGTTAAGGGCCTTGCTCAGGGGTCCAGCAGGGGTAGCTCAGTGAACCTGGGATTCAAACTCACAACTTTCCAATTAGTAACCCAACACCTTAACCACTAAGATCCCGTTTCTAACACCATAATCTTATCACAAGCTACCATTGTGACCTGTGCAGGAAGGAAGTATTGCCTCATATAAATGTTTTATATACAGTTCACCATTGCTGTTTTTTTCCCCCTATTCCTGAATCAGATACTTAACAGATTAATTATCATCCAAATGTTTTTGCGACACCTACAAAAGCAATTGAAATTTCTCATCATCTTCTGAACTGGAGAAACGGTGCAATCAAAGCACCAGTCAACCACATAAAATGGAGGGAATACTGAAAAAAAAAAAAAAATGCTTCACTAGAAATCTGTCAAATCTGGCTCCATCATCATTTATCACAACTTCTCTTTATTGACACCCTGCAGCTAAGTTCTAAAGTCTTCCCAGAATAACAATCCCCGAGGTTCCTCGCTTCAGATGATGTGTTTTTCCATGACTGTGAAATGTCAAAGATTTACAGTACAAACCTCTTTCTGATGCTGTGGCCTCATTTGTGGCAGGAAATAATGCTTTGTAAGTACAGACGGTAAAAAAAAAAAAAAAAACTACGGCTCTAAAACAGCAGACCAAACAGAAACGGGCGATAATGACAAAAAAAAAAAGAAGAAGAGGTTTTGAGCGAATTATGACTTAATTGGTAATAGATTATCAAAAATAATTATAATTCAATATGCTTTTGTTTTGTTTTTTGTATATAAAGTGCAACATTTTGTTTTAAGCTAAAAAAATCTCCCAGCCTCTACTAAATAATTCCTTTTTTTCAGCCACAGGAGTTGAAGAAACACACTAGGAGACCTACATTGTGAATTCAAGTTCACGAATTGATTGTATTCCCATCTCGAAATCTGTAAGGATACAAAGGCAAAAAAGAGAAGAAAAAAAAAAAACAACATAAAACTGTGCTGACCCGCCTCTCTCTCTCTCTCTCTCTCTCTCTCACTCTCTCTCTCTTTGTGTGCATGTGTGTGTCTATTTCTTTCCCCAGCAACACTTCTGTCCCTGCTCACAGCTGGTGTTTACTCTGAAGGGAGGACAGGCGGACAGACATGTAGCGCTGAATGCTAATGTGCTCTTCTACCACATGGCTGGGCCACCACTGACTATGCGTGTGTGTGTGTTAAGAAGCCGTGCATAAATACATATGCGGTTTCGTAGACTTGTTTACTTGTGCTCCACTATTTCAAGCAGAACGATGTGTGTACATGTGCATTTGTGTATGTGTGTGTGAGAGAGAAATGTGAATGCAGCTGTGTAGGCTTTGTGTGTTTCTACTGCAAGCACCATATACATATGTATGCACGCAGGCATGTCTGTTGACCCGTCTGTCTTAAAAAACACACACTAAATAAAACAGATGTGTTTTTCAGTCAGTGTGTGTACAACCTCTGCAAGCTATATGTAGAAAGTGTGATGTCTGTAAAGCAGAAGCTGGACGCGCCCATGACGAGGTCAAGTGAAGCCAGAGTTTACAGGCTAGGTGGAAATAAAGCGGCGCCGCGGCTCTCTCAGCTTTTCTGTCAAAGCTCACACTTTCCCAATGGTGATTAGCGGCAGGTGGAAAATGAGGACGCTTTGAATAATCGACACGCAGCACGGATCCCGATAAACGTTTCAGTCAAAACAAGGATTGTCGTGACGGCGTGTTTCGCAGAGTAATGTGCGAAGTGAGAGTTAAGCAATTTGGCCTGCAAATGCCACCTAAATAAATAAATAAATAAATAAATAAATAAATAAACAAATAACTCCCTCTTATTTAGGCAATTCCCGAGGCAACCTAATTTCAGCTATTCGTCAATTGATTTCGAGCTCTTTACAAATAGCCACTGTCTTTGAATGCTCTGTGCCGCTTCCACGCCCAAAGAACTCTCCCTCGAAGTAATTTGATAACACAACCCGACTATTTTACAATTATCTCATCAATTTAGGGCTTGCGTGCGTGTCAGGGTGTAATTACTGAAGTGCGGTGAGTTCGAGCTGAAATGCTGCTGTCAAACGTTTGTAATTGATGAGCCAAAGCAGCGCTTCTCTCCTTTTACATCCCACAAACACGCTCTTGGTTCTGTGTAGATCTCCGCCTGTCCATCTTGACGTGATCTCACTTTCTACCACACTCTCACGCATCGCTGTCATATTCTCGCCTATCCGTGTGTTTTGTGAGGGATGAATTATTGTTATTATTATTGTTTGAATTTATCATTAACCAGTTTAATTGTTGTTGAGATGGAATCTTTGTAGTTGGCCATGATTACCGTGATTTGGTGAGACTTTTTGTATTTTAGCTTTGATATTTTAGGCAAACATAAGTGATTCTATCCCTAGGGATCATGAGGTAGATAATAAACAAGATTCCTAGCAATGCAAAACAAAAATATTCACTGATTCATTGTTTCTTTGATTCCAGTTCAGTGTTACTGTACCTCCATTTCTATTTGCAGAACAGACATTCCTTATTTCCTCAATCAATCCACATCCATTTTTGTTTGCTCCCATACAAAATAGTACAGAAACGATCACTAAAGTCAGTTGCAAAGGCTCCATCTTGTCAAACCCAAATGATGGACAACTTGTGTTTATTTTGGGGAGAAAGCAGGATTTAAGAATCAAGCAGGCTTCGTCTGGGATCTCTCCAGGTAGAAAGATGTTGTAGCGTGAGAGCTTTGCCTATGATCTCTTGTGTAGAGTGCACGCTGCTATAACAAGACCACAAAACAACTGATCGCGAGTGATAAAAGTCGTCTAGTGTGAGCGCTATAGCAATTCTGAGAGGCGTGTTCACCAAGCATTTATGTGCACTGTTGGTTTTCTTTAAATATGTGCACTCACATAAACATTGGAGTATGAGTGCAGCCCAACCCACAATACAAAATTTTCTTCCACAAGTAACTTTTACCAGAACCGGCTATAAAAATGAATATTAAAATAGAACTAAAACATTGATCATCCTATTCATTTCATGCCTATCATTACAGTGAAGGTGCACCAGAACTGAGAAAAGGCAAGAAGCCTTTATTATCGCCACACATACATTACAGCGGAATTCTTTTCTTCGAGTATATCAGCTGAGGAAGTTGGGGTCAGAGCACAGGGGCAGCTATGATACAGCATCCCTGGAGCAGGGAGGGTTAAGGGCCTTGCTCAATTGCCCAACAGTGGAGCTTGGTGGTTCTAAGTCTTGAACCCTGATTCACTGATCAATAACCCAGAGCCTTAACCACTTGAACCATCTTTGACCATAGGCTTTAGGCCGAATTCCCTTCCTGATGATGGACCGGCACTAAGGGTTAACTCTTCAGTGGCTGGGTTAGCTCCTTGCCCAAGAATCAAACCTCGGCCACAGCAATAAGACAGTGGGATCCCGACACCAGGAGGCTATAAAAGGATATCTCTTCTCCTGAAACAGACTGCAAGTTAGGAATCTTTCCATGTTCTTTTAGTCATTTTCTCTTTCTAAAACACTAAACAGTTGAAATGTTTGCAGTAATTAGTGTGTAGCTTCTGCAGAAACTTTTCTAAAGTTGCCCCAACTCGGTTAGGAGCTCACCCGAAACTTCTTAAAGTCGTACACTGTGAAAAGGTACTCAAAAGGCCACATTAAAAAACAACAACTGTACTAAAGTTTGCTTACCCATTTCCCCAGTCAAGACTTTGTTAGAACTACATGTCATCTCAAATTCCCCTTACCTTTTTTACTCTAAATGAATACCCCTGAGATGCTCCTGTGCCCCATCACAGTGACAGGCTGTCCAAAAATTCTGATACTGTTTGCTCCGTGCTCTGTGTGAAAAACCAACAGGTATGAAATGAATGGACAGTCCAGTGGATGATCAATCAGTGCTGAAAAAATGGAGCTCTCCGAGCATCTGACCCTTAAATGGTTGAAAGGAAAATGACTATGGGAAATAATTCATTACTGGGAGCTGCTCAGGGTCCCTCAGATGCTTTTAGAGATGCAATGTTTTTAATCCAGGTTTAAAAAAAAAAAGATTAAAGCATGGGATTTAAGCTCAAATAATTCATAATGAGTTACCAAATCAAAAAACTGTTTATTCTCGAGGCTTCCGTTCTTTGAAGAAAAAAATAAAAATATAAAATGTTGTTTGACCTGTCAAGAGAATATCCGAATTTTTTATTCATTTAAATTATTTCATATTTTTTTTAGCACTAGTTAAAGTACTATTAATTAAATTTGTAACAAAGTTGTAGTTAATTTGGGTTCTTAGCTAACAGACTGTCAGGAAGCTGGAGATGGAAACAAGGTCAGGCTTTTTAATTTTAAAGCAGACAAAACACCACAAGTCAAAACACAAAATGAGCAAAATTAAGAACTTAGAGAACATAGGATGAAAAGCTTAGCCATGAAACAATGAATTCTCAGGACACTAATCTAGGGAAAACACAAAACAGGTACATGTTATCAGAAAGCTAGTTACCTGTGTAATGGCTGTAGTCTGTGAGGTTGATGGGAGATGAAGTCCAAGGCAGTCATGTGTTCTGATCCAAGGCATATGAATTTTCTGATGATTGGCGGTCTAAACAGGTGCTGATGTGACATGAACGCATTATTCTGATTCAGTGATTAAATGTGTCATGTCAGAGGATTTCATAAGTCTTTACTATAATAAAGAGACAAATAAAACATAAAAAAAAATAAAAAATAATAATAATAATAATAATAATAATAAAAATAATAATAATAATAAAAATAATAATAATAATAATAATAATAATAATAATAATAATAATAATAATAGTAATGAGAAGAATATAGTGTTCACTTCTCACATTTTTATGTAGAGATTCAATACAGCTACATTTATTTATTTATTTATTTGTTTGTTTGTTTGTTTGTTTGTTTGTTTGTTATTTTTATTTATTTATTTATTTTTTACCCAGTCGGCAGTCGTCTTGAGAGGATTCCACTAAATCAACTAAATCTCTAAGCACATTTTTATTCATTTGAGAACTACAAATAGTAAATGGAAAGCACAAATCAGGTGTGAACAGGCAGTACAGATTCATGCAACTCATCAATATCTTGTCATGATATCAAATCTGAATGAAATAATCTGTATAAAATCATGTCCCTCAGACCCAACTCCAAGAACGAGGCTCTGAAATGTTTCTGTCAGTGTATTAATATAGGGAGAATTTATGAACACTAAATAAAGTTCAGTCATGTAGGATTTTCACTGTCTCATGACAGAATGGCATTCATCCTTTATATTTAAAGGATTCCAAGCTACTTGATTGGTCAGGTATAACCTAGAGCATGCACCTTCACACCTATTTAGCCCTGCTCAGCCAGCTGAAATCATGTCCACCCATTAGTTTCACATCTTAGCCTTCTGCCACATGCCTGCTCGTTCTATATGCAAGTTTTGAAAAGAAAAGGTAAAAAAAAAAAAAAAAAATCATACGTTCAATATTTTTATGATTGCTGATACTTTGAAATGGTCAGCGGTTCTGTCAATAAGACCCAGAAAAGTGTGAATCTGCACCTCGGTAATAAGCCTCTGAGTTGTGAGCATGGGCTTATAACTCACTGGAGCATTGCAGAATCCTTATCGAGCACTTCTTTTATTTTCCAACGAGGCTTCAGCGGCAGCAGCCTGCCTGCTTTTGAAAATTGCCACTGTTTTTAATTGTTTCCGGAGGCAGGAGGTAACCTCGGCGTGACCCATAGCGTAATAATAACATCCTGGCGCTCGGAATTAAAAGCACCTCAGCTTTCAAGTACCTCTGGCCAGATCCACCTGATTAGTACATAAAGAGTAAAGCCGTAATAAAATAAGCACGGAGATTCGACGTGATTACAAAAGCCTGTTTTAACCATTAACTCGTAATAATGTGCTGATAGCTCGTGATTAAGTAAACACGGAAATAAATAGACGGAGCCCAAATACTTCGCACCATTAGCTAAGCTCATTGGAAATCTGTGAGGCGTACGCCAGGGTCTTGCTAACAGCACAGTGCTCGTGTAGCTGCGTTCATGAGTGTAATGCAAGATAAATGCACATCTTGTAGGAATCTGAAGCCTGGAAAATGTCGTTCAGTGGCATTTTTGCTGCTATAGCAGTGGACCGTGTGGGATCAACTACAACTATATCTACAAGAAAAACTTGGCAACCTTTTTTCATTTATTTCCCGAAGGAAAGCAGCTAATGTGGTATATTTAAATGCTTCTATTAAAGTTTAAAGCCATTAGTGTTCCCGTGTAGCTCTGTCACCTTGGGAGAGCCATTGATTCAGCAGTTTCTCACCTCAAATGCATTAGTACACACATCAATAATTGCAAATCAGCAGGGAGGCTTCCTTTTATAATCCTGAGTGGAAACAGAACCATACGGTCTGGCGTGCTATTTCTCCCAAGAACAATTACTGTAACACATGGGAGCCTGAGGCGCTTGCAGACATGTGCTGAGTCTGTTCATTGAAGCAATTCCAGAAGTCATCCTCAAAATCTAAAACGAGGGTCAGCGCACTGGAGTAGACAGACTCAAGCACATCCATAACTACTGTATGCTCCTCAAGATGGGTCAATGAGGTCAATGACCAATTATCAGTGAGGTCTATCAACTATCCAGAACTAAAACAAGGAGATAGAAATGACAGTGTTTAAACAGCAATGTAAGAAAGAAAGAAAGAAAGAAAGAAAGAAAGAAAGAAAGAAAGAAAGAAAGAAAGAAAGAAAGAAAGAAAGAAAGAAAGAAAGAAAGAAAGAAAGAAAGAAAGAAAGAAAGAAAGAAAGAAAAAGGAAATAAGGAAGGAAAGTAAAAAAAAAGAAGGACTTGCATATAAGGAAAAAACGAAGGAAGGAAGAAAGGAAGGAAGGAAGGAAGGAAGGAACAAGAATGAAAGAAAGAAAGAAAGAAAGAAAGAAAGAAAGAAAGAAAGAAAGAAAGAAAGAAAGAAAGAAAGAAAGAAAGAAAGAAAGAAAGAAAGAAAGAAAGAAAGAAAGAAAGATAAAGGAAATAAGGAAGGAAAGTAAAAAAGGAAGGACTTGCATATAAGGAAAAAAGCAAGGAAGGAAGGAAGGAAGGAAGGAACAAGAAAGAAAGAAAGAAAGAAAGAAAGAAAGAAAGAAAGAAAGAAAGAAAGAAAGAAAGAAAGAAAGAAAGAAAGAAAGAGGCATAATGGAAATAAGAAAGGAAAGTAACAAGGAAGGACTTGCATATAAGGAAGGAAGGAAGGAAGGAAGGAAGGAAGGAAGGAAGGAAGGAAGGAAGGAATGGAAAAGAAAGAAAGAAAGAAAGAAAGAAAGAGGCATAATGGAAAAAGAAAGGAAAGTAACAAGGAAGGACTTGCATATAAGGAAGGAAGGAAGGAAGGAAGGAAGGGAGGGAAAAGAAAGAAAGAAAGAAAGAAAGAAAGAAAGAAAGAACGAAAGAAAGAAAGAAAGAAAGAAAGAAAGAAAGAAAGAAAGAAAGAAAGAAAGAAAGAAAGAAAAGCCATAAAGGAAATAAGAAAGGGAAGGAGAAAAGAAGGACTTGCATATAAGGAAGAAGGAAGGAAGGAAGGAAGGAAGGAAGGAAGGAATGATGGAAGCAAGGAAGAAGAAGTGGCATGAAGGAATAAGGAAGGAAGGAAGGAAGGAAGGAAGGAATGATGGAAGCAAGGAAGAAGAAGTGGCATGAAGGAATAAGGAAGGAAGGAAGGAAGGAAGGACAGACATCATTAAAGGAAATACAGGCTGGAATTGAGGAATAAATGAAAGAAAGACTGTCGTCAGTGAATGAAGGAAGGATGGAAGGTCTGGTATAAATGAATAATTAAATGAAGGAAGGAATCGCTTAAAGAATGAAGGAAGACCCTCATTGAAGGAAGGAAAGAAGAAAGAAGGGTTTACATGATAAAAGGAAGGAAGGAAGGAAGGAAGGAAGGAAGTAGTAGTATGTACATACAAATAGTATGAACGAATAAAGGAATGAAGGCACAAAGGGAGGATGAAAGGAACCACTAGAAACAGGAAGGATAAGGGGGATAAAAAAAATAGAAACATTGGGAACAATGTCAAACCATTTCAAGCAACATATAACATAAGTGAGTGCACGTGCAAAACTAAGCACATCGGGACATCTGGGAAAATTAGGGGTCCAGACAAAGCTCTTTAAAATGGCAGCTTCCTTTTTTCTTCAAAATAACACGTACTTTCTGTTCTGTTTGTTTTTTACCCATTACAAAGGGCCTTTAATGAATTAATGAATGTATTTATTATTTTATTTATTAGTAGGTAGCACTCTTTCACTGTCTCCCTCTCCTCTCATCTCTTATGCATTCATTCTCTGTAATTCTGCTAATGAGGCCACAGGCTTGGCAGACATATGGTGCAAAAACCAGGAGCAAAGCAATGATATGCAGCACTCTCGCTTTTTACTCTATGACACATACACAGAGACGCACAAACAAAAACACACAAACACATGCAGGAAACATTTGAGTCAGCACAGATGACCTGCTGTGCCCAATGACCTATCCAACAGTGGCTAAATAAGGCTTCTTTAAAAAACACACACACACACACATATACAAAAAAAGAAATAATTCAAGCAATCATCTGAGATGCAAAATAGAAACATACTCGTGTAAAAGGCCATGGGCTTGGAACATGCAGGAAAAGTGCTTAAATGCTGCCGAATGGCTAAATGTTCACAGACATATTTCGTATGCCACACGCATAAGAGAATTGCAAATCCACAGATTTATTGCCATCCATCCATATTTCACATCTGCCACCATTTCTTTACAACTGACAGTTTCACTGCACATCTCGGGCAATTGGCTTCATGGTGTTTATTTGTTCGACAACAACAAAAATGCAATTGCTGAGCTTTGCTTAATAACCATCGTATCGAAATTGCAGTCGTATCACAGCCTTATAAAATCTTTCCTGCCTCACGCATGCTGACGTCCTACATCCATTTCATTTAGATACATGTCACTCTTTAGGTTGCTCCAAGATGTCAGCGTGAGCTATGAGGAAGCAGGTCATTAATCTTTCCTGGTGTTTATTTAGCACATGAATAAGAGAGATTTCCTCTTCAGGCACTCATGTGTCGGGTTTGTGGGTCGCCTCATTGTGTGCGTGTGTACAAGATCAACCTCTCAAAAATGTTAATCTGTGCATTTCCAGGGATCAGTGCTTCTCCAGCAGAGCTCTAGACACAGAGACGGAGGAAGACGGCTTCCAAGGCGCCGCTTCCAAAAGCTTCTGATTACACGAAAGACAGGCACCGCTGCGATGCTCTTCCTGTTTGCTTTGAAGGAATTTCGCTCGCAGCGCTTGATTTCCTGCTCTGGCACTTTTTTTTTTTTATATATATTTTCATCCCCTTCAGTTTTTGAATAATGTTTATGTTTCTAGAGATCCCCTCAAGCGGCGCACCCATGTAAGCCATAAATCTTTGATACGATAGAGGATAGAAGACATTATCAAATATGAGAGGGTTGATATTGTTAGTCCTGCTCGCACAACAACACATTGTGACTTCAGAATGCTGATAAACACATTATATCACGCTTCTGGGCTGTCCGTCATGCCAGCGCTCCGAATTTGTTGGCAAGGGAGGGAAAGAGGATCATGATTGCATCTTAGGGAAAACAGAAAATGGAAAATCACGGCAGAGCAGAAATGTGGCACTATCCGTCTTCTTTTAATTTAATCTTATGTAAAAGTTGTTACCAAGCTGCACAGTGGCACGTTTTATGATCTTTTACAGTTTCATTCTGCTGCCATGAGTGTAATTCAGCTCTTTAGAGGCACAGGAGGCAAAAGACAGGTCACAATCGGAGAACGCAGAGTTTTATCCTCCTCAGACAGATGGAGCCAGACCTCCATCCAGCCTTTATGACCTGCGGGATCTGTCACAGCAAGCTTTGCCTTGGGCTCGGAGCAGATGGCTGGGGATAAGTACTGCTCCTGAGTCTGGTCCCAGAGACCTGCGGCATCAAGCGCACAGCATGTTGAAGTATCGGTACTGTCCATCACACATGTCTGTGTATAGAAAAACCATGATTCTTAATACTATAGAATGTAAATATAATTGGTTGTCTCATATAGATGTGTTCAAATCATACGGAAGGTTTTTTTTTTTTTTCAAGAAATGTTCTTGTTCTTCATAAGGAACATCTGGACACCGTTCACATTATCCAATCGGTCAATCACGTTACAGCAGTGCGATGCATGTGATTACAGTACAAAAGTTTCAGTGAACCTGTAGCCTTAGATTATTGTTCTTGGCTGATGTGGGCTGATGTTATATTCTGAGATGCTTTTCTGCTTGGTATGATTATCAAGACTGGTTATTTTTTGAGCATGAATCAGGCCAGGCTTCTCTGATGGCATTTCATTCTTACCTGACAGATGTTTAGTCACTTTTTTTATGCCATTCTGCATAGAGACCGTCCTGCATGAGAATGAGATGTTTCTGAAAAGAATTGCCAAAGGGATCACTTTGTTTTTGACATGAACCTAAGCTCTTGATCTGTATCTGCAGGATTTTATCCATTGCACTGTTGCTACATGATTAGCTGACTGAATAATTGCAGGACCAGGTGTATCTAATAAAGTGGCCGGTGTATGTATACTGCTCTATGCAGCTCTAATTCAGTAACAGAACATAACATTAGTTGGGAGGGACAGTCTTCATTAGCTGAAAGAGAAGAGATTAGGATTTGAAGTACATAATTGGCTCCATTTTCTTTTCTTATCACAAAGCAATTGTCTTTCAGTTTCTCATAACGGCACTAAAGCTGTAACTGGCCTGCTTTCAGACATGTCAAACAAAAAAAACAACAAAAACAAACAAAAAAAATGAACAAAGATTTTCAGTCGCTCTAATGAGAAGTGCACGCTGGCCTGTATTTGCAAAATACATCAAACGTAAGTATTATAATGAGTATTATGACAAACTATCTGAAAATATATGTAGAATATTTATTGCCACATATATTTTTTGGTGATTTTTACAAAGAATTTATTGATATATCACATGTAATTTTTTTTTAAGTTAATTTTCATTCATTTTACACAAAAATATTTTCACATTCATTTATACATTTAATATATGATTTTTGTTTTCATTTTAAACATGTGATTATTTTTACGTCATTTATTTTCACATATAATTCCTCAAAAAATATATATTTTTTTTATTTTAATGTACAGAATGTTTTTCACAGTAATTCCTAAACTGTATGCTTTACATTTTTTTTTTTTTTGCTGTGACTTATTTTTTACTCATTTTTTATTTTCATGTAATAATTCTGAATTTTATTTTATTTTATTTTATTTTATTTTTACTTGTACAGAATGCTTTCCACATTATTTCACTTTTTTATGTTCAGCCAGTTTTCATTGTTCACATAATTTTCTTTTATACAATTCAATAATTTTCACATTTTCATTTTTTCACACATTAAAGCACATGGTTTCATTTTTCATATGCCATTTTCACACATGATGGTTTCTTTTTCATGAACCATCATACATTGTTCACACCATGTCACAAGCTGAAATGCATTTTCACATGTTCTTCACATACAATGCACACAATCATATGTGAAATGTATAGGATATTTCTGCAAGGGTTTATCTAATAACACAGAGGTAGCACGGTGTCCGGCAGCTGAGGACAAATCTGAGGAGGATCGCAAAAAAGATGCCTATTCCATCCTGCCATCAAAAGCAGGAAAGAAAGCATGAGCACAATGTTATTATCTGAGTTTCTGAACTAATGTAACATCAAAGAATGTCTGGCATTCAGCCATGTAGACTTCTCCACAACTTATACACATACTCTACTTAGACACATCCATGAGGACTGTTCACTCTGGTTTGCTTTAAAGCATAATAATAACTGAATATGGATTTATTTAGTATGCATGCTGGGAAGTCTCGGGTATCTATTACCATCTCTCACTGATAGAGTTTTACTCCATCAACGTCTCTTCTCATTTATGTGATTCCTGGCAAAATCTATACAGCCTTGCAATCAAATTCCATCTCTCCCGTTGTACTCGAGTGACACATACTCGTTACCTTTAACTACACGTTCACCAATATCACTTTTGTTTCCTGTCACTTCTCCTGCAAGTCTTTTTATCCCTTACCTTTGAATCAATTAGGAACGTCGTGGTATCAGCTGAAGGAATCAGCTCGAATGACATTTCAGCCGTGGCACAGATTTGTTTGGATCACACATGCTGTGGTGTAGCACCATGTGTTGCTGATGAATAAGTCTGCTCGCCCAGCATGTGAGCAGAACCACATGGCCTCTGTTTAAGTGTGATCACACGTCAAAACCAAGCCACCACTTTGCTTCAGCAGCACCCTTGGAGATTTCACGGGTATGACCTCAAGAAATATTTCATTTGGACTGTAAGGCTGAAAAAACAATGATAACCTGACATCGTCATCATCATCACCATTATTATTATTATTATTAATATTATTATTAACATGGCCTGAATGTCAGAAACATGTTCTTCGATTTACTTCTTTAACTTAATCTTGAAAACATTTCTTAACCCAATTTAAGGATTCTTTACTGACAGTATGCTTCATGCATCATGCTATCAAATTTATTAAACTGACATTAGAAATTTGG
The DNA here is from genome assembly GCF_019097595.1 of Hemibagrus wyckioides. Taxonomy (NCBI): domain Eukaryota; kingdom Metazoa; phylum Chordata; class Actinopteri; order Siluriformes; family Bagridae; genus Hemibagrus; species Hemibagrus wyckioides. Next base: position 6,184,813 of record NC_080713.1, read on the forward strand.
CATTAATGAAAATTCAACATTGATATCCTTTCTGTGCTCCTGAGTGTGCGTGAACGTATGTTGACCTGCTCAACCTCAAATCATTTCATTTTATATACAGGATATTCTGTCATATTTAATTTATTTATTATTTTTTTTCTAAGAATACATAGAACAAAACTAATTATTAACTTATGACACTGTATAAAGGGAAGATGAGATGATATGCATGCACATAGCGTGAACAAATGCTTCAGTTGATCGACGATTAAGTGCCCACATAATTATTATTAGTAGTAGTAGAAGTAAAATTGGTAGTAGTAGTTCTAATACATATTATTACATTTTTATTACCAATTTTATTTATTAATTTTAATTTTAATTAATTTTAATTTATTATTTATTTTTATTTATTATTTTATTTATTTTTTATTTATTTATTTATTTATTTATTCATTCATTCATTCATTCATTCATTCATTCATTCAATCATTTATTTATTTATTTTTATTTTTTTTTATTTGTTTAATTTACTTTCCAACTTTACCCTCCTTGTTCGTTTCATGCTCCCAGCTGTCTATGCAATTGACCTTTTATGGAGTTTTTTGAGTGTCGCTAAATGCAAATGAGCTATACAAGGAACACATTTTTCATTTTAATACATGATGATAAATGAGCTCAAAACTTTTGTAAATATATTTTACAATATATTTTGTAAATATTTTATGTTAAATGTTATATATATATATATATATATATATATATATATATATATATATATATATATATATATATATATATATATATATATGTATATATATATATATATCTTTTAACTTTTCAAAACTTTAAGAGTAATGAGTGGGAAAAAATGACACCTTAGACAACATATACACCATTTCTGAGAAATGATTTATTTATGCTGTCACTAAGGTATATATGCTAAACAGGAGAGTCTAGTTCTTTGGATCTTAATATTGAAACATCAAACAAATCCATCATCAGCTATCCCTAATCACAATTTCCAGAATATTTACATGATAACACAAAAGGCATTTCCATTTCAAATTTATCGCCTCCCAAGCTGGAACATCTCATTAGACTATATTTTATCTCTCGTTTTGTGATTAAACGATCACCACGATGTCTTTTTCTTAAAAGAAAGGTATCAATCTAGGCTTCAACCCGGGATTTGGATGGAGGGGTGACAACAGATGGAAAAGAGAGAATGGTGTGAAAAACCAAAAGAAAAAAAGATCTAATATGCAGTTAATGAGTCTCTCATGGAAAAGTGCAAAAGTGCTGAGCAAAGTGGAAGAAAGCCAAAAGGGGGGAAAAAAAGTAGAGGTGAACCCCAGGGGCATCTGTGAGGTAAAAGTGAGGAAGATTTAAAAAAAAAAAAAATAG